>NC_140927.1:4037630-4194565 GCF_045865225.1 Trachurus japonicus | reverse complement strand
ATCTAGTTTTTCATAATCAGCTCCTCATCGCAGGTCGACTGACTGAAAACTAAAATATTATTTTAACTAATTATTCTTTTTAAAATGATGATTAAAAACACCACACACAATCTTAAACAACTGTATCTATACTTTCACTTTCCCAAAAATACAAATCAAGTTCAAATGAAGTGCAGCATATAAAAATATCTGAGCTGACGCATGATTGACAGCCGCGATCACATGGGGTCACAAGTCAAAAAAGGTTGGGAACTGCTGTAGCGACTGCTGTAGTGCATTCATTCATTTTTCATCTTTTTTTTTTTTTTTCAGAGCAGTTCATTGGATAAATGCTGTGATTTTTCCCTCCCACGGACGCTCAAGTGTCTCTGGGAGTGAATGGGGCAGTGGGCGGGGCCTGGATGCTTGGCTTCTGTGTGACAATTGGAGGATCTGTCTAGAGGCTGAATCCCTTTTTGATTGACAGTGATTTTGAAACATACACTGGAACAAAAGCATTTCAATTTTTTGCAGGTGAAGTCAAGAGAAAAACGGCAGCACATTTCTTGGTATGTGCTTGGTGATATATTGTAGCATTCCCTAGTTTAAATTTTAACATAATTCTCACATTTCCTTGTTTGAGTTTGATATAGTGCTATTAGTTTGTTCATTCATTCACTCATGCATGTAGGCTGAAAGTGAGCTTCCCACTGCTTTCTAGCAGCTGATGGAAATGGGAACATGCTGATGATTACCAGGCAGATCATTCACTGTGTTAATAATCTCAGGTTGGTGTGTTCTATAGGTTTCCTAAACGCAAAGCTAAGGATGATGGGATTGTTTTTGCAGATAATTTGTTAGACATTTAGACTGTGACACAAATCAGTGTCCAAAATGCCACAGCAATCCATCCAGTCATTGTTAAAGGGATAGTTCACCCAAAATTGAAATTTCACTCATTATCTACTCACCCTCATGTCGACTAAGGGCTGGGAGTAGTTTCAGAGTTATCCGTGGCTTCTCTGAGTTACAGGGGGTCTCGGCGTAGCAGTGCATGTCCATATAACGGTTGCAAATGGATACCAACTGTCTTCATAACAAAAAGACACACCAAAAAACATCCAAATACCTCCATGCTGCTCGTATGTAATGTCCGTCTTGTATTGAAGCCCCGAAATGCGAAATTGTCCCGGAAAAAATTAAATAAGTCTATATTTCAAGCTTGTTTGCAGCGGAAGCTTCTCGAAGCTCCTCTTCCTGGTTCATCAAATTTGGACGAACCAGGAAGAGGAGCTTCCGCTACAAAACAAGCTTGAAATATAGACTTATTTAATTTTTTTCAGGACAATTTCACATTTCGGGGCTTCAATACAAAAGGGGCATTACATACGAGCAGCATGGAGGTATTTGGATGTTTTTTGGTTTGTATTTTTGTTACGAAGACAGTTGGTATCCATTTGCAACCGTTATATGGACATGCAGCTATGCCGAGACCCCCTGTAACTCAGAGAAGCCACGGATAACTCTGAAACTTCTCCCAGCCCTTAGTGAAATTTCAATTTTGGGTGAACTATCCCTTTAACAATTAATACTTCATGTTACAACTACTGTAAGTGTTGGACCCGCCCACCAACACTGCTCATACCGCATGCTTCAACCTAATCGCTGACCCCGTGTTGTACAAGCGAGAAGTTTCTGTGTCTGTACTTTTCTGGAATTATTGTGTACACAAAAATGTTTTCCCAAACAGAGAGAAAGAGACAGATGGCACCAAGACAGCATAATGTCCCGCATATGGTGTAACAGTGTGAGACATGAGGACTAAAGTGAAGTGAGTGAAAGAGAGGGATGGAAAAAAGGGGAGGAAGCAGAGGTCAGTGCGCAGTCTGTTACTTGGGCCTAATTAGTTGCCTTGCAGAGCACTCAGAGATGGAGAGACAGAGGGAGCCGCAGAGGGAGCGTAAGGCAACAACTCAAGTAAGAGTTCTCAGGCAAATTTACAACCGAGCTTCTCACAGCGACACTGCCAGTAAAACAACTTTAACTGCAGCTATTCTCGCTAAGCGTTTGGAAATGTGTGATCGCAGCAGCTTAAGGGCAGTTAGGAAAAGACATGCAGAACCTGACATTTGTAGCTATGAGAAAAACTGCCAAACATTTGAATCACCTCTTAGGCAGTGCAGCGTTTAATGTACAGTGAGGGAAAAAAAAAAAAAAAAGTCGGAGCTGTCTGAGACAGATAGAGGAAGATAGCTGGTTCAGTGAGACAGAGAGGGAGAAATAGAGGGAGGGGGGAAAAGGAGAGGAGATAAATTAGGTCTGCTTGGTCATGTATGCTGTAATGTGAAAGGAGCTAAATCAGCAACATTACTCCCCCATGGCAGAGATGGAGGTGCTGTAAAGAACGGTGTAGCCTACTTCTGAGATAAATTCTATGTTTTTACGGGAACAAGACATGAACGCCTACTGTTCCTCGTGTGTTTTCCAAATTCCACACTTGAGAATCCTATCCCATAAATATACACAAACACAGATGCACATGTGTTTTAAAGAGTTACATTTGTAGGCTAATGCATACACAAGAGATGTGGAGGGACATATTTTCACAGAGTGCTGAAAATGGTCCAAAATTTGCAGTCCTTAAAAAAGAAAGCTAGGTAAAAGCCTTTGATGCATTTTGGCTGCACTGTCACCGAAAAGTGGCATCAATCACATTGCTTGACAACCTGAATAACCTGCTTGATGGCAGATGACAAAAATAAAACTGCTCTCATTTTTTTTTATTTCAAAGAGAATTTGGGAATAAAAGTGTGAGAAGGGCAAGTTGGAGATTGACTGATTAATTTAAAAAAAGGAAGAGTGCCTACAGACTGTCATCTGAAGGGCATTAATGTGGTATCAAACCTCACAGCTACTGCCTTTGGAAAAGTGTTTTACCACTTTATTGCATCATTATCGTGATTCTGTCACTCTAAATCAAAGGGGAGATCTGTGAGGGATTTGGCTCCATCAGTTTATAGCTTGAAATACTGAGACCTTTGTGTATGTCACAAAGTCCTGCAATAAACTCCTCACAACTCTTTTTTTCATTTCATGTTTTCACTCTTATGTTGTTCAGTCCTTGTTCAATGTTTTCAATGATATGAATGAAAGTGCTACATGTTTGATTTTAAGTGAAATGCCTCTACATGTGCAGGATGGATTGCTGGGTAAAAACTTCATCAAGTCTAAATTGTTAATGTGGTCAGTAACCAAATCATTCAGATCTATCTCAGTCGTGCTATGTGCTAAGTGCTAACCAGTTGTTTAGCATGGCAACTGCAGTAGCCTACATACTGTAACATTAGCATAGCGTTTCACCTCTGGAGACAGCTGTTAGTGAGCAAAGGAATGAAGTGTCATGTTTCTTCAAAGTAACCATTACTGTATGCTAGCTATATCCCAAAACTTTCCAATAGCTCCTTTAATACAATGCTCACATCACACATATCGCTTATTTTAGGCACTGATGATAGTCTCTATATATTCCACTTGTGGAAAAGAACCAAATATATGTGTTGTTGGGTGAAGAGTTGTAAAGAGAGAACCATCAATAGTATATTAACACAGAGCCTCATCAGTAGATTTTATTCAAAATATAGAAAGTTTGTATCTTATTCACTCATGATCAGTGGGCCATTTTTATTTGATGTGATTACAAGGTTAGCATAAGAGCAAAACACCTCAGAAGAGCCACATTTTTGCAGGCCACATGGCGCTTCCTTATTCCCAAAAATGGAATTGTAAATGTTGCATGAAGGACTAAAGAGTATGTGGAAGTGCGGTGGATTTCCGGCATGCCGCTTTTTTGTGCCTGCACGGGCCATTAGAGTCCAAAATAAAGGCTTATGTCTATTGATTTAGCTGACGCTCTTTTTTTTCCTCCACCATCTATAGACACTGTGGTCTTGCGCAATGTTCCGCCCAAAGCACTATCTAATGGGTTACGCATCACTGAGCCTACTAAAAGCGAAGGCTACGCATGGCTATGTGAAGTCTTTCACAAGGTGGCAAATTTTCGAATACAGGCCACGTTACTGTAACGTCATGGACGTGAGAGGTCCGGCCAGTATTCATATTTTCTTTTTTAATTGTCAGCTGGCTAAATTGAAGGAATGTTCACCATTGCGTTAAGTAGCTATGAGCCTCAGCATTAGCTCATACGCTATTATGGCCATTGGCCAATTAACACGTATACAACACTTAAACAGCAAAGTGCAACAACAATTAACGTTTTTTGTAATTACACAGAGTTTCTCTAAGGGTCAACAGAAGTTACGCACTGCAACTTGGCCACCATTGGGGGCCCCCCAATGGTCACGGGGCCCCAAGCAGATGCTTAGGACCGGCTCTGCTTGGACCAGTAAAACCATCAGTGCTGTGCTGATGGACTGTTGGGTGAGGTGGATGTTTGCTGGGGACAGCTAGTGATGTGGAGAAGATAGATACCGTATATCTGATATAAATAGCAGCATTAGCCGTCCTCACGTGAAGAGCCACTACCTCACATAAAGAAGTACTTTTTTTCCCATTCCAAATACATTCTACCACCATGTAAAATGAATAAGTCATGGAGAGAAAGTCTATGCTGATGTCAACAAGCAGAGAAAATTCCCAGGTGTCGTAGACTGTGAATGTTAATGGATTCAACCACGTGTTTCTTCAGCAGCGATCACTTACAGTAGAGTAGGGCTCACTCTTTCAGTCCTTTACATAAGGGGATGCCAGCTTACTTTAAAGCTCCATAAACACACGTTTTCATCAGAGAACCTGATGCCAACAATCATGTGACTAAACTAATAATATGGCCGCCCCGCTGTGCGCACATATTCCCCTGTTGTCGAGTCTGGCACGGAGAGTTAGACAGAAGATATGCAAATGGCGAAGCTGCCAATCGTCAGCTGCTGATACCAGTTTCCTCTCTGCGGCTGTCATGAGCCACAGGGGGAATCATTTCAGTTGATTACTTTACTGTGTAAGATGTCGTCATTAAGCCAAATCAAGAGGCACAGACAAGAGAAACCAACAGGGAGCGCAGAGGATGGGAGAAAAAAAGGAAGAATCGGGGGGTGGATGCGAAGATTCAGCAGAGAGGAAAGACGAAGAACAGGGAGTGCGTGTGTTCAAGAAGAAATAAAACAATTCTGAAAAGTTCATGGAGGCAGGTTTCTATGATGAGAGGAGCTGTGTTGGGCTCGACAGAGAGGGATCAAAAGCAGCTCCGTGTCACGGGGGCAGACAGCGCCTTTTCAAGGCCTGTCAGCCTGGTAACTTTTTAAGTCACACTTATTTAGTTTGCTTGGACAGACACGGCGCTGAAGGAGACTGAGGGAGAGACAGAGCGGGCACAGCTATCATGTGGAGAGAGCGGTGGAGAGAGCACTATGGCGGACACTGAAGCTTTGTGCTGCCATTTTTGAGCTGTCAGAGACTCACAGGAGCCAACTGTCACTCAATCGCACAATTTTTTTCGTTTTTTATGGTGGATTATTTGCAGTCGTCTGTCTGTTTTTAAGAAGAAATGAATTAGAACATCTAAGCTGTCTGTTACGCTGTTGCCGATGTGTTCACACGTCATGGGAAAAAACGCTTGTTAAAGGACTGAATGTGTCAAACAATAAAGATGGATGACAATGGTGATGGGGCTGTGTTGCATCACAAAAATGAGCTTGTTTAATTTTGCACAGCTCCCAGCAACATTAGTGCCAGTTTTAGAGTCTAAAATATATCTCAAATATTGGAGTCCTTTTATCACAGATTTTCATGGTGCCCAGCAGATGGATCACACTGACTGTGATGGTATCCAAGCTCTTTATGGGTTCATTTACTGTCATCAACATGTTTCCATTTATTTATTTAAAAAAGGACAGTGTGCAGTGACATTAGTTATTGAAACAATAAAAAGATGGCTGCACCAGATTTAGCGGAGCCGCTAATTTCCATCTGTAGTCCTGTAGCGACAAACATCAGATATAATAATTACGAATTGACAAACATCAAATATAATAATTACGAATTGACAGACAAACGGTTACGACAAACATGGCAATTGGTAAGCCTACATAGTACATAACAACATGACGGTTTTAAAAGCCTACCTGAAGTGCACTAAGAGGTGGTTTAGGGAATAAAGTATTAGAGTGCAATAAAAATTAATCAAATACAAGAGCTTTACATAAAGTGCTGAGTGTTCAAGTGTTTATGTAAATAATGTAACTTGTCCAAATATTTGGTTTATGACTATGTCTCTGCAAAACTGATGATATTCCCATCAGAATCAACTAGAAACATCTGGAGCTGAAAAAAAAAGAAATCAACACTGAGGTGCCAAAAAGGCAGTCCCCGTAGACTTATAATAACTGTAACTGCAGAAATAAACATATTCTCAGCCTGGTATGTAGAACAGATGATGTAATAACGCCACATTTTGAAATAAAATTCATATATATATATATATATATATATATATATATATATATATATATACCATATAACAACTTGTAATGCACTATATACCAAGCTTCCTGCATTGCTGCCATCTCTCTTTATCCAAGACCTAATGCAAACCTAAATGGGAGAGACCAGTAGTGACCACTGACCAGGCACAGCAGGGCATTGAATACATGCATTAGGTGGAGAAATACAGAATCAGCAGTCTGAGGCAGTGGAGCTTCAGTATTGACCAATCGTACAGGCCTTCTAGCAGCGGTGAAGGGAGGGAGGCCTAGTTCATCATGAATGATGTGAAGTTCATTAGTTATAATGATAATTCATTAAGTGGTATAATCAACTGGCAGATGATGTATTTTATTAAATTACTAAGGCTGGTTATTGTTATTTCTCCATGCTGCATATTCAGTAATATGAAAACACACAAGGTCAGTCAAACATTAAAGCAGAAGTAAGCGATATTTTTGTGTTAATATAAGTCTTAAATAGTTATATCTTCCGACAGCAATCACTTATATAGAATGTTTGGACTGAAACACGGATTCAGTCACTCTGCTCTGCTCTGAGCCGAGGAGAAAACTTTCCTTGTATCCTACAAGTTTTATCCAATGAGGCGAGAGAACGGCATGAAGGGCTGTGTGTGTGCAGCCCGGTGCAGCCAAGGGATGCGCCTGAATGTGGTGACGTAGCGACGAGGACCAATAGATCCATGACGAGGGCGGGGGCTGCTAACTCCATCGGCTGACAAGACGTCATGGTGCGTTCAAGGCAACCCGTAACTCGTGTTTTTCCGACCTGTGAAGTCGTACCAGTTCGATCTGGTACGAGTTCACGGGTCGGAAGTTACGAGTGGCCGTTATAGTGCACTTTCACAGGTAAAACAGGTCGGAAAAACACGAGTGGGTTGCCTGGAACGCTACAAACTCGTAAGTCGTGACTTGAAGCTGTAATTTACGGTTTCAAAAGCCTGCCTGGAACGCAGCATTAGCCAAAACGACCGGATCGCTTACTTCTGCTTTAAACAGTAAAGAAGGTGTCTGTTGTGTGTCAGTGGTGTATCAGAAGGATTATGGATTGTTAACATATCCCACTGACATGCAGGAAGGTGTTGTCTGCTCCATGGATTATTACGCTTTTTTGAGTTTCCCTTTCTTATAGTGTGTAACGTAACATTTTGTGCATGTAAATGGTCCACAGAGTCACAAGGCTTAAAGTTCACACCAAACTCTGTCAGGGTAAAACCCAATTTTCTACCTCTGAATGAACACTTCACTGGGGCTTCAGGCCTCACTTCCTGGACCCACTGACATCAATATGTCCCTCGGTGCTGACACTCCCCCCCACAAAGGCACAGCATATAACACCTTACTACTTTCTAACACTACAGCAACTTCTTTATAGACAGTTTCAAATCATGCATGGTTCAATTCTCGATCCTCAAACAGACGATTTTTAACCATGCTGCCAGTTCTTGAACCCAACATGATTAGGATTCTAATCCTCATCACTGCAATAACTCAAAACTACATGAAAAGACTCTGAAATTGGAAATGAAAAAATAATAGGCTGATATATTTGGTCCAAACAATGATCCACAAACTGTTCAACATTTCTATGATTATAAATAAGTTGTATAAGTCTTAAAACTTTCAGTCGCACTGACTCATCAGACATGAACGACTTCCTACTGTTTATCATCAGACAAACGCGTGAAAAGACTCTGAAACTTTGTCAAATATATTTGGATTTTTTTCATTTATTTTTTTTAATTGCAGTTATGCGATCATATTGTTAGATTTCACTGTGCTGAATGTCACTTTTGGACACATTTGTAACCAGAACCACCTGTAGGAATCAGTGTATACTGCTTGTAATTGGGACACGATGCCCCTTTTTATTAACACACTGTTTTGGCCAGTTGTGTCAAACATTCTGATGTAATAATGTAGCAATAATGTGACAGCAGCAGAAAGATTCACTGAGCTTCAGCTTCAGAAACGTTGGGGAACATGTAGCTGCACAACCTGATCAAAGGGTTTTACAACTGAGAAGCTTCCTGATCCAGAAGACATTTACCATCATGCTGAACTAAAAACACTGCATATACTGGACTATTCATTCTCCTGTTATTCATGTATTAATACCTACTGAGTACTCAGGAGTCAGAATGTCGATGTGTGTGTTGCAGCTCATGTGCCATTAAAGGCACAGACACTTATCCCTGTCCCAGTTCTCCACACTTGGCTGAGTGGTTACGTACACACTTGGTGACGTTTTGCTGGTGGAACGTACATTTGCATAGAGTGTGCAAGCATGTATTAAGTGGCCAAGCGCGCTGGGATATTTAAAAGCAATTGGGACATACTTGACTAGTGCAGTCTGTCATCTGAGTGCCACTGTGTGCACTACAACTCCGACACACAGCACAGCAACAGTTTTAATAAACACACAGTGCTGCTGGATCACAGTCTCATCTACTCCAAAAGTGTCTATATGTGCAAGATTCAAAACATAAGTAAAAAAAAACAAAAAAAAAACACAGGATTAAACAGAGCATGATGAAAAATATAGAGAAAATTAATTACTATGTGATAACAGGTCAAAAATGATCAGATGTAAAAGTAAACATAGCCTAAAGAAAACAAAAACATGAGATAAAAGAATATAAAATGTGATATTAAAAAGTCGTAATGAAGTCAAATTCATTTTATTGATTTTTATTCAATGGCATTTGTGGCTTGTGACGGCAAACTTCACCAGGTGGGGCATTGTGGCAAGGCCGTAATTACCATATACATTGGGGGGGGACATCCCCCCCAATATTCAGATATGCTCAAAATGCCGCCCCCAGATAGCTAGCTGATTAAAAAATTAAAATTAAAAAATAAATAAGTATCCCGTGTATTTAGCGAATTTGCGTACGTATATATACAGTCTATAGTATATATAGAAAGAGAGAGATTTGGTCCCCGCCAATGCTGACTCCATGGTTACGGCCTTTTATACTTGGTATAAAATACCGCTCTGATGCAGTCTTACCGTAAGTGTGGGCAAAGTGCAAATCAAGCACATGTGAATGTGCACCCCAAGTGCCCAAGTGTGTAAGTGTGATCAAGTGGGACAGGCCCATAGACTGTCTGAGGGAAACTGCATAAGAACTATGAATGCTGGTCTTACAGCTGCACAGACAGACACTTTCACCCTGTGGTCTTGTTTTAAATTGCGTTGCAGAAGGTTGAGGAGGAAGGTTATGACCTGATTGATTAGATAATATATCCACAAGACTGTTTTTCGCTCCATCCTGAATGTAAGCTGTTATTCTGTAGATAACTAAATCATCAAATCATTTCAACTAATACTTCAACAATACAATGAAGCTGCTGCTCTCTGTAAACAATGGCCATGCTTCCATTGCAGTGAGTAGAGCAAAGTGAGTGTGTGCTACAGTAGATGTCCAGCAACAACAGCAGTGTTGCCACGATGGAACAAAAGGTTTCACAAACATCCATCCAAACCACTAGGGCTGTTTTCGACTAAGGATTTTCATAGTCGAATCTGATTCGTCAGATTTTGCCATAGTCGACTGATCGTCGAACCTTTTTTTTTTTTTTTTTTTTTTTTTTTAGATAGCAGCAAATTTGCGACTTTTTCCGTTTCAAACAAAAGAGCTAAAACACCCCAAAAATATGGTAGGTGTAAAACAAATACCTTTATTTATTTTCCACACTTTGGATGATTTTTAGTAGCCATTGTGAGCCAGGGTATGCGTTTATGTTATGTTGCCCTGGACAACGCTCCTTTTGCTCGGACTGTGAGTCATCCCTCATCCCTCAACGTGGTGAAGGATAGCGGTGGTCGTGGACACAGAGAAACCGGGTAAAACATGTAGTATCAAAACAAACGGAGGTCAGAAGGACTCGACAATCCGTACATACATTACGTTAATCAATCCTGTAACACACACAGTGTGACCGCGGCACCGGCAGAGAGACTGACAGGCTGCAGAGGGACGAGATTACAGCTGTGACTCCGACACTGATGGTGCGTTCAATACAACTCGGAAGTCGGAAAAAAAAACAAGTTCCTCTTTTGAAAAACTCTGACATGTCAAACTTTAGGATGTGTTAGAGACTAATTCATCTGTCTAACCATCAGAACTATTAACACTTGAAACGGTAAACACAGCTGATCCATCGAAAAAAAAAAAAATCACAGCTGGAGTTAATTTATTTTCCGTGACTGAAAGCAGGTTCTTGAATGTAACTCGGTCAAAGTCAGATGTATCCTCACAATGTTTTGCTGTTCTGTCAGGTCATGCATGATAAATGTTGACAAAGTTAGACTGTCAGACTTCCTTGATTTTAAACTTTGGCGGCTCTGCCCCTCGTTTTTTTGCCACTCAGGGAGCGTTCTGCAGTGACTTCTGAGTAGGCTACCGTGACTTTGACGGTCCTACTGCTCACCTCCGCTCATTTGAAAAAAAAAAAAAAAAACCTCCGCTCATTTAATTGTGCAACTGCAGTGGGTGATTTATTAATACGTAAGACTACCGTTTAAACGCACACATAATTTTGAACTCTTTATTAACAGAAAGTAGGCAGATTTTGTATCAAAATAGTCTTTTTATAACGAAAAAAGACATTCTATGTAACAATTTATGCTCAGCAGCCGTGGGCACCCCCATATAGTCAGAATGGTAGGGGTTAGATTCGACTACGAGGTTCATAGTCGAATCAGACCCCTCCGAATCGAATCGTCGAATCGTCGACTTTTGGAGGTCAGCCCTACAAACCACCATTACATATGAACTACGACTTCCAACTTAACGCATCTGTTCACTGATTGGCCGGTAGATTTTCTGCAGTAGAAACGCCAAGAAAGGATTTCAATCCCAGGCTGAATACTGAAGGGAAATGAAGATTGAGTGGAAGTAGGTAGCCTAAGTGGGCGGAGCCAGGCTACACCACCATTCTCTCTTTAGTGAAACATTCAGTAAAACCTTGACCTATTTCAGTTCCCTTTTCCCTCCTATAATAAGCGAATGTGACATGTATGAAACACAGTTCATGCAGCCATTATGTAAATTCAATATTAAGAAATAAAAGGCTCAAAGGACTGATTGATATCTTTATTCAACAAGACACACAGACACACCACAAGACATGCAGGGCTGCTGTATATTTTTCTTTTCTGTGACATACCTGCTCTTGTTTCCTAACCTCAAGCACTGCCGATTACATGCAATTACAGCTGACTTGTTTTCCCCCTCACAAAGGTTGCCAGCTCTATTGGAAGACTGGCAGATGGAAGCAAATCATTAAGCAGTTTCAAGCAGGTAAACATAACCAGAGCCTGAGAAGAAATAACATTCATGGACAAGCAGGGACGACTTAGCTTGAAGGGAGAACTTCCAAAGAAAACAGCCCGTTGAACCAGGCTGACAGACGACACACACCACTGATTACTCTAAGTGTTTGGACACTCACTAATGGCGCATTTCCACTAGCACGGCTCGGCGCGGTACGGCTCGGCTCGGCGCGCTATTTGCGTGTTTCCACTAGCACGTAGTACCTGCAACCAGGTACACTTTTGGTATCACCTCAGCCCTGGTTCCAAGCGAGCCGAAGCGTTACTAAAACGTGACGTCAGCCGACTGCCTTCCACTGATTGGCTGATGAGTGTCGTCACTGGAAGCGACGACCGACAACAGAAATGTTCCTGCTGAAGCCTGAAGCCTGAAGCCTGTTATTACCAGAGAATTTCTGATATTTAGACTGGCTCTGTTATTACATGACTTTATTAAGTTTTAATATTTTTTCATGCGAGAAAGTAACTGTTTAGATCCCCATGTGCGGTTAGTTTATCCAAACGACGGCTGTTTAGAAGTTTGCCCCGATGTTTTTCGGAGAAGTGAAGCTCCAGGTCCGAGCAGCGACCGCGACATCACAGAGGCAGCAGCCCCGGCTCCTGACGTGCTCCGCCGGCCAGCCTACCACCGTTACCCCGAGGAGAACAGACCGCTAATTAACCTCCCCGATGACTTTTTAGAGGTTTACCACCGGCTGGTTAAACTCTTAAATGTTGGTCTCATTGATGAAATCTAACAATTGTGGCTGTAGCAGAAGTTTGTTTGTGGTTAGACAGAAGAGCAGCACTGCCTTGGGGTCTGTACGCACAGAAAACACCACATTTACATCAATAAATAAATGTTTTACAATGAACCAGGCCGATCTCAGAGCTGGCAAGACTCTCCGGTAAGGCATATTGAACGGTTAAATGCCGTTAACGGGACGAGAGCAGTCAAAACGGCTAGCTTTAAAGCTAGCTACAGCGAGGGTAGGTTCACTTCCTGTTAACAAAGTAAAAGCACCAATTCTATCGTAATGGCTTTCCTTATGATAAAAGGCAATGGGTATTTTATTTTGTGAAAATAACCGGAAGTGCGTTGCTCACTACGGCTAGCTTTAGTAACGCCGACTTCGTTGAAACAAAATTGTAAACAGCTGGTATTTTGTCATATTTTCAACACGTTGGGGATCTAAACGACTACTTTCTCGCCTGAAAATGTTTCAAATGTTGCTAAAGTTATATATTTACAGAGTTTAGAGCGTTGCTCGGCGCCGTGTAAATGACGTCACGGCGGCACTAGTGATACTCAGTTGTAATGGAAACACAACCAAACCGAGCCGTGCCGTGCCGAGCCGTATTGAGCCGAGCCGTGCTAGTGGAAATGCGCCATAACGAAGGTTACGATATTGTAACCCTAGTTATATTAACACAGGCGGAGCCCTCTACTGGACTCTATGGGTATATCTCTCCTCCAATCGCGTACGCGCGATGGCCCACTGAAATTTGCATGTACGTAGCCGGCCAGTATGGCGTGCCTACCTTTCCCGCCCTTTAGCGGGCTATATAAGCAGATGCACCGCCAGCTGCCCTCATTCCACCAAACTTCAGCGTAAGGCGAAAGAGCGGCAGGGCCCTAAGTAGAGGGCTCCGCCTGTGTTAATATAACTAGGGTTACAATATCATAACCTTCGTTATATCTCACACAGGCTTCGCCCTCTACTGGATACACTACTCTATGGGTACAGTAGGCGAAGCCCCGATTTATGTACTCCCTGCCGCGGGAGAGGCTCCGCCCACTGACCACACCAGCTACCGGTTAGGTACTAAGACCCAGTCACCACTTTATTAATCTTAACCACCGTATGGAGTGATAACGGGTCCAACTTCATCCCAGTTAGCAGCACCTGACTAGGCTGGGTGAAGTTGTGGTCTAACCTCGCAGGGGTCTCAACCCTAGACCTCCTGCGCACCTCATTGACAGTGTCCTAGCAGAGCACAGTCCAATGCAGGTGCATGACACCCTGTGGGGATCAAGTATTTAAAACACTTGACACATCCTTCCTCTCACATGTCCTGTGACCCTACAGTGAGCACAGACCTGGAGAAGGAGCCTGATACATCCAAGAGATAGAACCTTATGAACGGGCAGGGTGAAGCCCACGATGCCGCCGTACATATGTCCTCAACACTCGCACCACTGAACAGGGCCGTAGACGTCTCCACACTTCTTGTGGAGTGCGCCCGGACCACAGTGGGCGGTTCTCGACCCGCTTGACTGTAGGCTGAGAGGATGCATTTACACATCCACCTCGCCAAGCGTTTCTTGGACAGGGCTCTGCCAGCCGTCCCGTCACCATAACACACAAACAACTGGTGGGTGTTCCTGACAGTGGCTGTTCGGTCGACATAGTATGTCAACGCACGCACAGGGCATAGGAGATGCAGTTTCGCCTCCCTCGAATCCTATGAGGGGGAGGTTGAAAAGCCTCCAACTGGATGATTCTGGACCGAAATGAGCTCCTTATGTTCTTAGGAAGAAAGGAGGGGTTCGGTTTAAGGATGGCACCACTGCGGTCCCCGCGAAGGAGTAAACAACTTGGGTGGACTGACAGGGCACACAATTTGCTCACTCTCTTGGCTGACGTCAGAGCAAGAAGCAACGCTGTCTTGAACGACAACACCTTTAATGAGGAGCGTTCCAAAGGCTCATAGGGGTCCCTTGTGAGGGCCTTGAGTACCAGTGGCAATTCCCACTGTGGTACAGAAGTGCGTGCCACTGGTCGTAGCCTTCTGACCCCCTGCAGGAACCGTTTTACCAGAGGGTGGGCGAAGACTGGACCTCCGCCCAACCCTTCATGGCATGATGAGATGGCTGCAGCGTAAACCTTAACAGTCGCGTGAGACAGCCCTCTATCAACCAAAAGCTGTAGAAAGGAAAGAGTGTCTCCCACTGAGCATGTCAGTGGGTCCACTTCCCTCTCTTCGCACCAATGCTGGAAACCTAACCACTTAGCCCTGTAACAGGCAATGGTGGATCCAGCCCTAGCCGCTTGGATGGTTTTCACCACCTGCGCAGTCAGCCCAGTCCGCATTAACCTGTCCCTTTCAGGGCCCAGGCTTGAAGCGACTGGCCCAGGATCGGCAGCGCCTGTATCGCGCCTGCCTCCTGTGACAGCTCCCCCCGGATTTGGGGAATGGGCCATGGTGGGGCCGCCATCATTGTGGTCAGCTCTGCGTACCACGGAGACGACCGCCGGTCGGGAGCCACCAGAATGACCCTCAGCCGCTCCACTCTCACTCTCTCCAGTAGCTGGGGGATGAGACGGAGGAGGGGGGTAGGAATAAAGTAGCCCTCTTGGCCATGGAGCGTGTGCAAACGCGTCCACCCCCAAGGGTGGATGGATTTTGCGGGCTCAGGGAGAACCAATGGGGGCAGTGGGTGTTCGACCTGTTGGCAAACAGGTCCACCGTTGCCCTCCCGAATCGTGTCCAGATCTGCTGTACCACTTCTGGTTGCAGTCTCCACTCGTCTTCCAGGGGGCCGCCCCTTGACATGAGGTCGCCCCCCCTGTTCTCGATTCCTGGAACGTGGAGGGCTCTCAGAGATTGTAGGTGCTCTGAAGCCCATGACCACAGGTTCTCCGCCATCGCTAACAGGGCAGCGGAATGTACACCGCCCTGTCTGTTGATGTAAGCGACTGTGGTGCGATTGTCGGTCCTCACCAACACGTGTCTCCCCCTTAACAGGTGACTGAAGTGTTGGAGAACCAGGAACACTGCCTGTAACT
Organism: Trachurus japonicus; assembly: GCF_045865225.1. Taxonomy (NCBI): domain Eukaryota; kingdom Metazoa; phylum Chordata; class Actinopteri; order Carangiformes; family Carangidae; genus Trachurus; species Trachurus japonicus. The sequence continues at coordinate 4,178,960 of NC_140927.1, read as the reverse complement.
CGAGGAGGTTGATGTGGCGGTCCTCCCCCGGAGGCCACACACCACCTATCGCCCTCCCCAGGCAGGTGCCTCCCCACCCCATCAGGGAGGCGTCCGTGAACACCGACGTGTACGAGGTCACTCGTCCTAGTGGTGTCCCGGTCAACAAATGTCGTGGGGACCCCCAGTACTGCAGGTTGCCCCGCACTGTTGGGGGGACCGTCAGCAGCCGAAACTTCTGCCTCTTGAGGTCTAAGCGTAGGCTGGCGAACCATCTCTGCAGGCGACGCATGTGCAGCAGTCCTAGTGGAACCACCGGGTGAGCTGCTGCCATGTGCCCCAGTGCTTGCATGACGGTCAAGGCTGTGACACGTGGACCCTGTTGCAGCTTGAGAACCTCCTGCTGTAGGGCTGTCCGTCTGGACTCCGACAGAGTGGCTCTCAGGCTGACAGAGTCGAGCACAACCCCCAAGTATTCGGCCCGCTGGTTTGGTTGGGGGTTGCTCTTGCTCCAGTTGATGGCAAAACCCAACTTGGTCAGGTGAAGTATCAACTGAACTGTGTGAAAAAATGGCCCATTGTTTGGACCTGGCCATCACGATGAGGTCGTCCAGATAAAAGAAGACCCTCATCCCCTGGCTGCGCAGCGGTTGTAGCGCTGCGTCCACACATTTGCTGAACGTACTAGGGGCCAGGGAATAGCCAAATGGCAGCCTATTGTATTCGTAGGCTGTTCCCTGGAATGCAAAACGCAGGAACTTCCTGTGTTTTGGTGCCACCTCGACGTGAAAATAAGCGTCCTTCAAGTCGATGGTTGAGAACCAATCGCTTGGTTGGACGAGTACCAGCAGCCTCCTTGTGGTTAGCATGCGGAACGTTTTGCGACCGATACGTGTGTTCAGGGCACGGAGGTCCAGGATGGGTCTGTAGCCCCCTGTCTTTTTGGGAACCAAAAAGTATGGGGAGTAAAAACCTCGTTCCTTGTCGTGAAGAGGGACAATTGACACGGCCTGTTTTGATAGCAGGTCCTGAATTTCCCCCTCGAGGTACTCTATCTCTTGTTGAGAGGATAGATTCATCTCTTGTATGCCCCTGAACGCTGGGGGAGCCCGCAGAACTGGAGAGAATATCCTAGTCTGAGGGTCCTGTCCAGCCAGTCTGTCAGTACGCAGCTGCTCTGCCATGCTTCGTAAAAACACGTGAGAGGACGCGCAGACAGCTGTGGAGCAGCTTCTAGAAAGCTGTGGTACACAATTTCGGCCCTCTCCGCCGCCAAACCCGCCATAAACGGGAGTTTGGCCCATGGGGGGCCCTCTGTGAAAGGGCTGAGTCGTCCCTGAACGCACCAAGCCCGTTGTCCGAGCTCGCGGGGCCGTCCGTGAACGCATCTCTGTTGTCCGAGCCGGCGTGGTGTCACCTGAACGCACCACCGCCGCCCGGCACCTCACCGTCATGACGTCCCTGCCGCTGTTAGATCCGCCCGTGGAAATAACAGCCACAGGATCAGAGCGGTCAGACACGTTGGCCGCTCCACTGCTGTTTACCGGGGAGACAGTTCGTGTTAGCCCGGCCGCTTCACTGGAGCGGCGTGGGTTAAACGAGCGTGAGGCAGCCGTCTCATTGTCCGGAAACACAGCCCTGCCGTGCTGCTGCGAACGATGCTCGGCGGTGACAATCGTCGCTCGTCAGCCGGTCAACACGCTGAGCCGGACGCACCGTGGAAGTGACACGGTGTTGGCTAGCAGCGCGCGGGGCTAACTGTGTGGTCGCTACAACCAGTGGGGAGCGATGTTTTCTTGTGCAGCCTCGCCGGTTGTAGCGCTCATATAGAGGGACAACGGTAGCTTTTACCCGGTTGACAACGGTGCTCCGCTCTACCGCGTCTCCCACAACGGAGACGGTAGAGGGTGTGTTGTGTGAGTGTGCTTGTGAAACCATGACCGGGGGGCCTTGCTTGCCGGGCCCGCTTCGGGGATGTGATGGTGTAACACAAGCCACCGGCAGCCTGACCGACGGTGTAGCGGTGACTACACCGGCCGGGGCTGCGCGGCAAGCGGGGAGCATGGTGGAGGTGGGAGGGGGAATTTTTGCTCTGTTAGTGGAGTAACATGTTTTAATAAAAACATTTTTCACATCCACAGAACAGTGAACACAAGCAGAACATACAGAACCATATGAACAAGGAGGGAGGGCGGCGAGGCAGTCTGCCGGTGCCGTCCCTCCCGTTAACTGTCACTCTGGTCGCTGTGTGCCCCAGGACAGCTTCGGCCTGGGTGTGCTGCGAGCCGCCGCGGGACGGGACGCGCTGGGTCCCGTGCGGGGCGTTGCTGCGGCGGGTCCGCTGGGGCTGGCTGTGGGTCAGCTGGGGGATCCGCCGCGGAGAAGCCTCTTCGCTGGCGGCGATCTCTCCGCCTCGCCGTAGCGTAGCGGCGGGGCAGCTTGACCTCTCCCTTCTGCTTGGCGGCGACAGCGAGCGGTAGATGACGGCTCAGCTGCGCCTTTTCCTCCTCCAGCCTCTTTAGCCGCTGCGTCACCGTAGTGAGGAGCCAAAGAGACCGGTGCAGCCAGAAGATCCTCTCGGTCCCTTCTGGGGAGGGCGGTGAGACCTAGCCAGACGTGGCGAGAGCCGACGACCGACAGTGACATCACTCGTCCGGCAGCAGTAGCAACTCCCTGTCCTGTTCATCTGACCGATGGTCCGGCCGAGATACTCCATAGTGTCAGGGGAAGGGGGGGCGTCGTGCGGGAGTGAAGCCGCCGCTGCTACGCCCAGCACACCGAGGTTGTTGCTGCTGCTGCTGCTGCTAGTTGCGCGCCCAGCTGGAATATCTTGTCAAAATATTCCAGCGTGTCCTTATCCTGCAGCAGCGGTGGTAGTGGCTTTCTGTGTCCTGACCAGCCGGCTGAGTGCGGGATAATGAGCACGGCCAGAGCGTCTTCGAGCGGGGGCACACCGGGGAACACATTCTCCGTCTCGCCCTGCACACGCGGAGGCGGCTCACCGGCTTCGGGGGCAGTGGGGGGGGGGCAGGGGAAGCCCGACACACTCCGCTGCAGTCGTCATGACTTACGGGAAGTTGAGCTTGATAGAAGCGGCGCCAAACACCGTCGAGCCGTCGGAGAGGGAGAGTTCATCCTCCTCGTCTCGTAGCGGCGGCGAGTCTGCAGCAGAGGCTGAGGCGGGTCTGGGCGGCGATGCTTCATCAGGCGGCGTGGAGGTGGTGTACGCTGGAGCGGCGTCCTCCTCCTGCCGTCGCTGCTCCAGCCCGGCGGTGGCGCTTCCTCCCGAGACGCTCGAAGCAAAGAAGATGTAGGTCTGCCGGGGCGATGATGCCGTTAGGGCAGGCCGGCAGAGGCGTTGTTCCTGAAGCGGCGACTCCATCCTTGGAGCTAGTGTGACAGTGGGCACTCGCCGACGCTGAAGTAAAAAGGAATGAGGGCAGCTGGCGGTGCATCTGCTTATATAGCCCGCTAAAGGGCGGGAAAGGTAGGCACGCCATACTGGCCGGCTACGTACATGCAAATTTCAGTGGGCCATCGCGCGTACGCGATTGGAGGAGAGATATACCCATAGAGTCCAGTAGAGGGCGAAGCCTGTGTGAGATATAACTGTGACATTGTAACACCAAGTGTATCATATTTGATACATATGTTTTTGAGACATCCACATCAGTGTGATATTTTTTTATCTTACAAAAACTGATGTATAGAACATAAAATTCAAAAACATACAACTGTCATAATAACATATCTGACAATTATTTCTTTCAATTGTCATTCCTTTCATGTTTGATACTGTATGTCTGACATATTATGTCAGTTAATATATATAAACTGTTTTCAGAAGGTCCAATAAAGACTCCAATTTCAAAGAATTTGAATTTTCTGTCAATTATGTGATGTTTCAGGCTTTACAGGGTTAATTCCTCACTCATTGGTGTTAGGATCACTATCTGGTAAAGCATCCCTAATAAATGAGTGAGCTGAAGGCGTAAGGCATCAGTGATGGTCAATGGTTATAACAAGGTTTCTTTACTTTTACATTGCTTCTATTGGTGTAATAATTAAGTTTTTGAAAATTGTGTTTACAATGATTCAACAAGTAAATGTAAATATGGTGGAGAATAAATTGAGATCGGTCTTATTATTTATTGATATGATTTTATTTAAAACCACTTCTTAAAACTCACTTTTACTTGCTTCTACAGTATGTGATGTCATCCTACTGTATGATCTACTTTATCTCACAGTTTTACTCAGATGCTCCTTGTCTTACTTCACACTTTCTTCCGTTTTAACTCTTTTATCCCTCTATTTGTATTTTGTTGTATTTGTTTTTATCATGTAAACCCCCCTTTTATTTATTTTATTTATTATTAACTGCATCCTGCACTCTAATTAGTGTCCTCCTGGTCTCAATTTGTTGTTGGGTTCTTGTATTGCCTGTGTTGCTGTATTGCTTGGGCGGTCCACCTGTTTTATAGCATTTGTGACGTGTGTCTTCTATATTGTTTTGTGAAGCACTTTGTAAACTTGTGTTTTTAAAGGTGCTATATAAATACATTATTATTATTAATATTATTATTATTTGTATTAGTTAAAACTTTACAGTGAGTTACATCTTTCTGAAGGATAACAGGATATCACAGAGTGTGTAAGCTAAGTGATGGGGGCTTTATATAAAGCCCAGGTACAGATGTAAGAAGTCAGCAGAGTGGAAACATCTATCTTTTTACAGCTTCTTTACCAGGCTGAATAATGTCAGAAGTATCATCAAAGCTATCAGTGGAGGATTAAAACGTCATGTACAGAAAAGCAAGAAACTGTTGTTTTTGTCTTTTGATTCTATTCAGGGAAACAGTTCCTCAAACTTCCCCGTAGTTCACCTGGGAACTCACAGTGACGGTGAATGTCTGAATAAGTCATCAACAAAGTTGGCAGCAGATCATTTCTGCAAAACTCTGTTTATTTACATCCAGTGCATGTTCCTCGTGTTAACATTGGCACTGGCACTTCAAGTAGGAAAGCACAACAATATCTACTGTATGGAATAAAAAGAAAAGTTGTAAAAGTTGCCTTATTCTGCTCCAGAGGGAATGTGTGACTCCTGATAAATGGCCTCGTGTGATGTCACGTACAGGAAAAGTATTGTGGGTAATGTTGACAGCAGAGGCGGACGCTGCAGAGTATGGTAAGTTCAAACTCTCGTAGTCACGTAGTAAATCTCCACTAACAGATAAACTTGACGTCTTACAGAACAAACTAAATTCAATACAGGCTGCCCTGCCTCTTTTCATTTTTTACTTTATATGCTACTTTATAGATATTTGGTGCTATGCTGAATGTACACAGACACAGAGCTGTTGTTAAACTGTCTGACAAATTTTGTTACCTTAGACTAACTGCCAGATACAAGTATCATATCTCAACTTTAATCAAATTTCAGCTCCCTCAATGAATCTTATCTAATATAAAACTACAGACAACAGAGCCAGCAGTGAATTACTACAGGGCTGGCAGATAGAAGATTGTCAGGGCGCTGGGACGACAGTGCACACTGAGTGACCGGAGGGAGCACAGGAACAGATTTCCAAAAGTGACATATTCAAACTCTAAATGTTCACTTTCTCCTTGAAAAAAATAATCAGAACTTCATGAAGCGATGTGATGTGATGCTTCAATGGAGCAGTGGTTAAGTGCAAAAGCTGAAGGCAACTGGGATTCTTTTTTTTTCAGCTCATGAAGACATTCTGCCTCTCATCTGAAAAGCTTATTCAGATCTAAAAACTGATGTGAGTTACTGGAACAGTAGCTGGGCTGACATTGAGGATGTTGCACAAATAAAGATAAGAAGGCAGATAGAGAAAAAACACAAGTGGCACTGAAGAAGAATTGATGGAATAAAAAGAATGGCATTAATGCATTGATTCTGCTGCTGCCTTTTTAAAGGTACATTGTGTAGGAATTACTCCCATCTAGCGTTGCGGTTGTATATCACAAGCAACTCAATCATATTTTTCATGCTGCATTCACATGAAATTGGGCAGACGGCAGACGGACGACAGCCGCTGCACGTAACGGCATAAACAAGCCTCTATGTAAACAAGTGGTCCGTCAGCACGAGGCAAAACAATACACGTGACAATATGTTGTCATGGCGATGTGGTATTGTTTACCTGACCCACGTTTTACCGGCTTTCTCTGGACTTCTGTGACTAAAATGACATCTGGTTTGTTAGCGACGGCCGTCTGCCCTACTACACGTGAATGCAGCATCAGTGTAACGCTCCATTCCTCCTCACTGCGTTACCACGGTGACTTTTCACAGACGCCACCTTCAGTTTGTTGATGGGGGGGATTACTGATTAATGAAAAACATACATTTGAACTAAATAATTTTCTTGAATAGATAACAGTGTCCCTTTAAACCTTTTAAACATTCAGTAATGTTTCAGGAGTGCAATAGTGAGTGGAGATCTCTGGGAAACAGCCTATATTCAATGTTTGGTTTAGGTTTGATCACCTAACTGAAGGCCCAATTAGTAAGCAAGGCGCCCAAGTGACAAGAGGTGAAATCTTGAAAGTTACAGTGTTACTTTGCACTTTCCCATGTGCGGCGCACTGTTTCCTGCTTTGGCTTGAAGCCAGCGGACATAAATCGCACAACGTGGACCTGTCCCATGCAGATGGGTTGAAATCCGGTGGATGAGATGGTCGTAACAAATGATTCACACATCATCTTCATCATCAAATCTATAAGCGGGGCCTGAAATCCTGAAGCTGTGAACCTACTTATTCAGATTTCTTCTTATGTTCGTCACTCGTCTGTATCTGTGTCATAAATCTGTCAGCAACCTCAGGCTGACCATTTATTTCACTTTGGCTTCACCCAGCTCTGTTTCACTCTATACGTCTTTCTCTCTTACACACACACACACACACACACTGTTCTGGAGAAAATTACATTTTCTTAAAAGCACTTGGTGGCTGCTGTTTTCTTGTATTTTAGCCTATGCGATGGAGGCTGCTGGCATGGGGTCTGTGCAGCTCAGCAGGGGGAGGCTGTTAGGGGAGGAAATGAGGGAAACAGCTGGGCAGTCACACAATGCATATCATCTCGCTGAGTGTGAGCCTCACATGGCACTGGCTCAAAGTGTGGCAGGGTGGAACCGAGGCTGTCAGCAGCGTGGACATGATGGTGCACAACCGTGTCCCTCATGTTTATTTGCAGTGTTTTTGATATCCAGGAAAGTGCAGTATAGTGTTGGTTTGGTGTTAGGCACCGTGAGCCGAGTCAATACAGCTTATGTCTTTCCACTACGGATTAATTAAAAGTCTATTTTGACTTAAGACTGGCCTGGTCGGTGCAAAACCCAACTCAATAACTGGGTTTTGATGGATATTATTTAATAAGTTATACTATGATTTGAACCTGAGTATTGAGAAAAAGCTAAAATAAATAAGAGAAATATAACATTTTTGAATCTCCTCAGAGTGCAGTCACGTGTGGCATCTGTTGCTGTTCCCCCAACCCATCACTTACACTCAGGTAGGAGAGACCATCCTCAGACCAGCACTTAAAGGAATAGTTCAACAAAAAATGAAATTCACCCTCATGCTGATGAATACTCCGGAGTAGTTATTTTATTCCTCCAAGTGCATCTGGAGACCCGGGAGGCCGGTTCGTAGTCCAACAATTATTTTTTTATATGAGGGTAATAGGGCCTGACACAAAAACACCCATAAAACTACAGAAAAACCTTGTAATATTCCTCCACACTGCAATCCAAGTGTCCTGAAGGGATATAGTCCAGAGTTTACCCCAAACATCATTTAGGCAAGTCAGGTCACGCCCGCGTGCACCGTGTGAGCACGCCCCAGGCAAATTCAATACAGGACTGTTTAGGCTGTAAAAATGTCCTAAATGATGTAATTTCGTGTAAACTCTGGACTATATATGGATTGCCGCGAACGAGCTATGTGGAGGAATATTACAAGGTTTTTGTGTAGTTTCATGGACATTTTTGTGTCGGGCCCTATTACTCTCATATAAAGTTTTCTTTGGACTACGAACCATTCATTTTTTGGTGAACTATTCCTTTAAAGGTGGGATCAGAGATTTTATTATGTAGCCTTTTTTAACTAAACTGCTTGAAATCATCTTCACACCCCGATTGTAACCAAGTTATTTAATTCTTTGTCACAAAAATGAAAAACATCAGTCACCTGTGGAACGGACAAGCCTGTAAAAACACCATCCAATCATTTTGAGTGCCACATTCAAATCAATTGGATCGTGATGTGTCAATCAAACTGCCATGTCCCTCCCTCCCTCCACTTCACATACTGCTCTTTCAATGTGTTATGACACACAAAAGACAATTCCAATAATCCAATATACCACACTGAAGTCTGGTAGGTGGCAGTGTACCTATAAAGGCTCATTTATGCCGAAATTGTATGCGTCCGTTTCAAACGTTGTTACCGTCACTGCCCTCATACTTTCATGCGTCATTTACGTCAGCATGGATGTTAACCAATACATCCACCAGGGGGCAGCTCAGAGTCAAAAGTCTATGACAACAAACATGGCGACTATGGAGGAGATCTTGATAATATAAATAAAAGAAGAAAACGGACTAGTTGTAAGAGGCTGTGGTCAGTACTCGTACAGTTTCTGCTTGAAAAGTTCAGCCATCGTGTCTTCTCTGTGATCCTGCCCCCACGGTTTCCGGTGGTACTGCTCCGTTTGGTCCGTATCCATAAGCTTTGTAAAAACAGACGAAATGAACGCAGAGTACGGACGAAAGGCTCCGTCTGTATCCGTATGCGTATTTAACACTGAGCATAAATGAGTCTTAAGCTGGATGCTGGGTGGTTTAGTCAGGTGTTTTATTTCATGTGAATGAGCCATGAGGAAAAGCTGGAGGAAAGATCACCTTGATGTGAACCCGCTGAGCAAGCGGTGCATGGCTTCGGAGAGAAGTCTGAGGAATGAGGGTTGAACTTTTGACAAATTACTTCTGACCTCTGAGCTGTTTGCTCTGAAGAAGACCTATTGATAGCTTTCAGTCACGTGACTTCCCAGGGACCTGGCGGTCAAAAGCAACATTCCAAAATAGCAGCGTAACGGACTTTCTATGGACAAACAACCGAGTAATTACTTCAATCATCTGCCAGCGGCCGAGAAAGAAAGATATAAAAACGACTTTGAAGTTTTGGGCACTTGTGACCCATATTCAACACCAGCTGCTGTATACGAGCTGTTTAAAATGACCAGTTCCCTGCCGAAGCTCGAGTTGGGCGATGTTTACATTTACCTGGTGGAGAATCCATCATCCTCCACCGCTTGCAACCAATATTTCCGGTGTTATGGCTCAACTGGTTTCTGATTAAAAGCCCCAATTTGTAGTTTTTTGATCTTAAAATAATGTTTCTGAACTCATTGAAGTGGTAGAAATGTACCTGTAACTTCACTGTGCGGGAACACCGTCCTGGTACCGCAGCTCCGCTGAGCTCCACAGTCTGAGCTCCAGCCCACTGAGCCCAGGCTCCCTGCTCATCTCACCACAAACCAGAGCCCTTAGCTGGGCTGCACGGTGACCAGCCCCCCCCTTCCCGCCGGAGCTTTGCTACGCACCGCTACCGATGGCAACGATGACGGCGGTCCGATAGCAGCGGGACCGGCGGCGGCGGCGATGGTAACCCGGCGGGACCGCCCGCCACCGGACACTGGCAACAGCACCGACCGCGGCGCGGCGAGGACGATGACCGGTATTGTTTAGCTTATTTTCAGAGTGTTTTCCATTAGTTTGTAACTTTAACATGACAGGCTTTGTCATACTGTGCAGTGTTGTGCAGATCGAGTGAGAGTAGTGCTGACTGTCTGTAGATTGGCGGAACAGGTTCATTCACAGAAGCATATTGGCTACAGTAACATGTGAACTGCGGCTTGATTTGTGAATTTGTGACAAATCAGCGGACGGAAGTGCAGCACAGCTGTTGTTCCGTACGGTAACCAGTTAAATCAGACACCAGTTGGGCCATTACACCGGTATTTTTGAAGCAGCAGGGAGCAGTGTGTGTTTTTCTGCCTTGTCCTAAGCCGCGGACAGCGGGGAAGTGGATTGTTTTGACCGCCAGGGGGGCGTTCCATACGGGCCGTGACGTCACATGAAAACTATCAATAGTGTCGAAACGTCAGCAGCCGCACCTTAATACATTTGTGTAACCCGACCGTGTGCTCCAGCGTCCTCCCTTTGTCTCCACTGCTCATCTGTCTCCAGCCCTGAGACACATCGGTCCACAGTTGGTCAAGCTGAAGCGCGGAGGTTCTCCCTTTTTGACTTCTGAGCTTAATTCCAATGTATAGTTTGTGGGGTTTAAAGAAAGCCTCCTGTCTCCAGTCTTTCACTACTATTAATTAAAGGGATAGTAGCATTTTTTTTAAAAAGTGGGGTTGTATGATCTACAAATAGCCCCAAAGTACTTTAATTGCAGTAGAAGACTCTCTGCACTCCTCCCGTTAGCAACACCAGCCCAGAGATTTACACCATACAGTGTTGTGAACAGACCCAACGAAACTGCCTATTTTTGCAGCCTAAAAGAGGTTTTACCTGAAAAAAATACACAGTTCCATTGTTGGCTATAATATAATTTTTTCCAGCCCTTCAAAGTGCAGGAAAAACACAGTTTTTATTTGGACCTAACCAACTCACGTATCCCTCTGCCCAGGGTTACCGCCCGCCGATCAGCAGTTGGTTAGGTCCAAATAAAAACTGCATTTTTTCTGCACTTTGAGGGGCTGGAAAAAATTATATTATAGCCAACAATGGAACTGTGTAAAACCTCCTCCTCTGTTCACAACAATGTATGTTGTAAATCTCTGGGCAGGGCTATGGGCTGGCGTTGCTAACGGGGGGAGTGCAGAGAGTCTTCTACTGCAATTAAAGTACTTAGGGGCTATTTGTAGTTCATACAACCCCACTTTAAAAAAATGCTACTATCCCTTTAAATTTCAACTGATGCCTCCTCCACCACTGTGAGACAGTGATAGACAACACACACTGAAGGACAGAGCTAGACACCAAGACAAACAACTGATTACCTTTTTACCTGCGTACACTGAAAAAAGTGAAACTAGTGTGTCATTCCTTTAAAGTGTATTTTTAAATTGGTCTAATGAAAAATTATGGTTTCCTCTTTAAACCTGATTTTTTCAGTTTGCTTCAAAGCAAATGTCACTACCTGTGAACTAAATTAAAATAAATGCTTCAATTTAAATGGTATTTTCACTTTAAACCAGAGATTTTCCTGTCACGTGACCATGTGACGTCACTTCAGAGCGCTCTTTTCAAAGTTGAAATCCGCCATTGTTGTTTCCTCGCATCAAGTGCGGACCTCGGGTGTGGACCGTCTGTCCTGTCCGGAAACTCTTTTAAACAAGGTAAGAATTCAAAATTGTACCGTTTTAATGCAACATGGGCTTTCCGTGCACATTAATGCGTAGTGGCAGAATGGACAACTGACATTATCGTCACGGCCGGCTTGGTATTCTGTGTGCTAACGCTAGCGCTAGCTAAACCGTTCCTTAACAACGTGTCCTTGTTGCCTCTGTTTATTGTGCAAGGTTAATGTTGCCGATGTTGTTGTACAGTGGCATTATGAAACAATATGCGTAAGTTATTGTGATAAGGCTTGAATACAGTAAAGTAGAAACGGGAAACGGGTCTGCCTGGCCACCGTTTTTTTTTTTTTTTTTTTCCTCCAGGTGGGCTGCAGGCAGGTCCCCGTCACAGACACACGCACAGCTGTCTCTGCAGCAGAGTGAGGGGAAGACGGTGAAACTCCGCGGTGGGTTAGGGGGATGTTGAGTTACTGTGGAGGTGTGTGAAGGCAGGTAGTTGCAGGATGCAGTGTTTGGCACTTATTAATTTATTGCAGTCCTGGGGCAGACTGAAAACAGTTACTCTACCCGTTAATACCACATGTCGTTTTTGTTTACTCTCCGTCAGCGCTCCTGTTCTTACTACGCACTTTTCTGTTGTAAACAAACTCACATGGTTTGGTGCTACAACCGAATTTCACAGCTGTTAGATGATTGGCTGTTTGAGTGTCACTCAATTGTCAAAGGGTGTGATAGGCAGTTTATGAGCAGGCATATTTGAAGCCGTTTTTTCTAAAATAAAATACCATGCAGAGTAATTGTATATAAATCGCAGGCAATTAATGTTTTATTCATTTAGTGCAATCCAGTAATAAAGATCCATTCTCTCATCTCAGTATAATACAATACCAGAATGTATAAGGTCTAATAAATTGGAGTCTGCAGTGATAATCATGGATAATGCTATTTGTCCCAACAAAAACTAAATGTGAAATCTTTAAATTCTGTTTACAGGTTTGCTCCTGAAAAGGTCACAGTTGGTAAGTCCCTAAATGAACAACTGTGGAAGTTATCTACATGTTCGTTTTAAGTGACATTAGTGTCATTGACATTTGTTATATCATTAATTGCAACCAGATATAATCTAAAATTTATCAGACAATAACAATAAGATTCATGATTCATTCAAATAATTTCATGCAGTTTTAAATAATGTTAAAAGTAGCCAAATATTAAAGAAGAAATAATCATAGTTTTTTTTGTATCTCATACACTACACTTACTCCAGCTTTTGAATTATTGCAGTGTCTGTAGATTTGTTGGGGTGCAAGAACTGACCGATCCCTACCCTCTGGCTTACTACATCGTTGGGTGCTGCCACATCATCTCTCTGAAGAGATGCATAAGGTAAGGTTGTATATTAATGTGTGTACTCTAGGAAATTGAAAACTTTTTCAAAAGTAGCTTTTGTTTTATCACGCTATTTAATTGTGAGAAGAAAAAAACAACACACAGTTTGCCAAGAATGTCCTGTTATTTTAACTAGAAATGGGAATATGAGTGAATCTATGCTATGGCCAATTATGTACTACAACTAACACTATTGTATTCATGTTTTTACTACCGTAGATACTTTTTGATGGACTGGCATGGCGAGAGAAGACCAGCTGAGCTGAGGGTTATCCTGTGTCCTGATGACACCAGGAAGCTAATTCTGCCTGGTGGAATTCCAGAGACAGTGTGTGTTAAATGGCAGTACAGAGACAGAGACTTGGAGAGGCACTAGTGAACTTGACATCTACTGCTGAACTTGAAGATTTGGCAACAATCAAGATGATCTCACTAAGTGATGATAGCCAAAGCATTCCAAGAGTTCAGCATGTCTGATGCCCTTCACCTGAGTTTGGCAGTAGTAGGATCTTCTACGGTCACCAGGAGTGGAAGAGGTGAAAGAGTGATGGCCTGCATTGTTCACAGTGGATAAAGTAAGTAATTTCAGGTCACAAAAATCTCATGAAACAGATCTTTTACACCACAGAGTTTTAATGCGATATGTTATGTAATAACATTTGATTGTGATATTTTGTTTCATAAAGATCAGTGCTGAGTTGATGAGAATGACTACTGTTCCACTTCAACCACGATTCCTGGCTTCCTTGGACAAGCACCACAGCAAGCTGATCAGAGATCATCAGGAACAAGGGAGGAGCTGTCAGAGAGAAGACCGGTTAGGTGCTGAAAAGTTCTTGGTCACGTATGTACTTGCTCAATACTGCAAAACTCGTCGACATCACAAACAGTAACATTTTCATCCTACCAAACACACAAGCCACTCATAATCTCATAAGACTATGGAATGATAACTAATATCTTTTATCAATCAGTGAAGAAATACAAGTATGGAATTTAATGAGATACAACACAAAAAACACAATATAAGTACAATACAACAGAAATGACACTTACTTTTCTTCTCTTGACACTCGGAGTATCACAAGAGCACCCTTCCAAAGGAAAATAACTAAAATCACAGGTAGAAACTGATTAACTGTCTGCTACAAGTTTACTACAGCTGAGAGGGTAGTCTTCTGGTCTTCTGCTGTATGATTACGTCACTTCCTGCTACACAAAGTTGAGAGGGACTTATGTGCTTTTACAGAGTAACAGCCTTCTAAACAATAAATGTCTTGTCTTTTGTCAGGTTGGTGAGAAGGATGGCGCCGAAAGAGAGCTTCAGCAGTGGACAATGGCAGTGTTTGTCATCAGGAGGATCCATTAAAGCCACCATATGGCATGAGCACCTCCACACCTTCAAAAATGAACTGTCATCAATTGCACATGGATGTACCCTCTTATTTGGCCTCATCTATGCTCTAAACCTGAGCTGTCCAGGTGAGCTCAAACACACTTTTGATGCACTGCAGGAATATTCATGGAGATGGACTGCACACTCTGAGTGTCATTTTCTTTGGCTCTGACTGTCAAGCTCTAGATATGTGGTTGCTCAAAGAAAGACATTTGGATACAGCATGTTGCTTGTGTTCAAATACATTCCAGGATAATGTTAAGGGTCATTGTAAATAAGAGAAAAAAACAGCTTTGATTCAAAACAGGCTTTCATTTCTGATATTCTCTGTTGACAGAATTCTTTCAGTAGCGCTGATATTAACGAAATGTGAACAGTGCTAAAATTCTGAATGATCAGTGAGAGCACGAATAGTTCCTTTTTTTTCTTGAACTGCCCTTGTTCATCATTGACTCCATAGCAACTGTGTTCATCATTGTTTTTTTTTGGGTGGTCCCTTGCTTTTCTAATGGATCAAAAATAATGATATTCATACATTCTGATAATTTTGTCAAAGGATAGCAAAGACACTGTTAGATGCTCTATTTTTATACTTTATGCTGTTACCTTGAATCTCTCAATTGATGTGTTTACAGTTCCATAAGGTTTAAAGAAAAACACAATGAAAAGACCACCGTGTATTTTGTTTTACATGCAACTTTGTTTGTTTGTTTTTCTCAAGTGTTAATACATGCCTATTTGAGAGTAATCAAAAATAAATGGTCTTTTGAAGATAATTTTCCTGTTTTTAGTTTTATCTTAAGTGAATCAGTTCAGTTAAAGGTTGAATATGTAGAATATTTATTAAAAGCTATATTTTTTCAAAAATAATACATCCATGGGGCCTTTAGAGGGGTACAGAATGAAAGTATTGCTTTTCCATAAAAATATTTTTTTTAGTCTGAATTATTATTTTTAATTTTTTTGACGGGCTCGACAATGACTTTCTCTCAACGTTCTGTTTACATTCGTACCTGCCTGTAGCCGACACGTGGCTCAGTTCTCCGCTGTTTTCCTGCCTCCTCCCGGTCATGTTTTCAACCAAGCCTTTTTAATAATCAATCGGTGGATCAATGGATTATCATATACTTGTTAGGATGGGTGTATTTGTGTAGTCTTATCTGTCATAAACACGTTTATCGTCGCGGACTTTCGGTGCCACGGAGCTCCTTTTTTTTTTTTTTTTTCCAACTTGAGGAGAGCAGTGACAGCGGAGGCTCTGAGCAGCAGCGGTGTGGAAGCAGAGAGCCTCCACTCTCCCTGTAACAAGCTACAAGTCATTTATTATGCTGTTAATGACGGTAAAAATGAAACATAAGGTAAATATCCTGCTTAGTTCTCCTCCTCTGCTGTCCTCTGATCAGAGCGGAGTCCCTAGCAACGGCCCGTTTTACCTAGCAACGGTCTGGCAATCGACTGCTGGAATTCTTTTTCTGTTGTTTTTCTTGTATTTCTACATAGTCAACCTTTAATCCTAGTCTTATATTATAGGGAAATATATTTTGTTTATGGTAAAATTTCAGTTGTACAAAGTGAAAAATGTCATTATATTGACCAAAATAATATTTTGGCTTGTGATTTAAGAGAATATATTGATTAAGGTATAAGTAAAAAATTAACTTTGTGCTGAATCAGAAATTTAAGTTGAGAAAACTTAAAAAAATTGCATGTAACAGGATTACAGCAATTTAATTAGTTTTTTCCAAAGTAAAATCTTTAATTAGATATAGTGCTAAATATTAGTTTTTCTCAAATTAAAAAAATAAGTTGTAATAAAGAATAAAAATAGTTTATGGTCTTTGTAATGAATTATGTTTTTACTTTGTATGAAAGCAAATTTTTGGCTTTTTCTCAAAGTAGAAAATGTATTTACATTAAATCAAAATTTATGTTTTCAACCAAATCAAAGATTTAATTTGTGAAGAACTAATAAATTTAGGTGTAACAAATTACAGCAATTTTTTTAAGTTGATCCAAAGTATCACTTTTTTCAGTGTATTTTCACACCTGTACATGCAAAGAATGTGTGAACCTTTCTTTCTTCTACATAAATCCCTTCAAAAACCTTTACCTGTTTATTATACAGCCAGTGAGAGGCTTGGACAAAGATTTATAGAGCGGGAAAGTGGTCTCGGACCTTTGGACACCACTATACATCACTGTGTTCTATGGTGTCAAACACTTTCTCTTTGGTGGGATTAAAAATGGCCAAAATGCTTTTGAGTGTGACATCAATGTGTGGCCTTTGCTTGTTTTCTTTTAGCACGGGGTGATAAAGATGATATTTATCTTAAGACTGACTTCTTGACGGTGTTTTCTCTGAGTTTACATAGTCAAGGTTGTGAAAGTTGAGTGAGTGATGGTCAAGCCTTCGTCGCACGGGGGTTACTGTGCGATAAACATCACACAGCGGGGGGAATCAAAAGGCCGGTGATTGGAGGCAGGAAGCGAGAGGAGAGTGGCCTTCGGTGCTTGCTGCATCATTGGGGTAATGGAGAATGAAATGATGTCTGTCCGAGGTCATCACAGATGGAATGAGTGCAGATAAAAGAACCAATTCTGGGAGTAGCCATGTGAAGAGACGAGGCTGAGTCAGTGGAATTCACGTGTAGCTCAGAGCATAGATGTCTGTCGTAACAATACAACTGTGAAACAAATCTGCCAGTGTTATGATGATACAAACAAGCAGGAATATTTCTGAAGATCACAATACTGAAGTGACTGTTTATTCAAGGACGTTCTAGTTAGCGCTTGTTATTTTACAAGCACTGATATTGGCCGATTTATATTATTTTGTGTTTTGATATGATGATGTATTCCTGTGAGGTTTACGAATGACACCAGAAGGAGAAGTGCATTCAGCAAATGATGGAAATCAAAGCACAACCAGTGGAGGAAACATCAATACAGAAAGTAAGTTTACAGAAAGTAAACAGATTGTCTTTACTACAACATTCATGTTCTTTATTATTCAGCTAACTTTGACTTTAACTTTTTAAATATAACTTTTTTCACACAGACTTTGGAGTAATAGGTAATAAAAATTATGTTTTATTATCTATTACTCCAAAGTCTGTGTGAAATTTGGTCAATTAAGCAATATCAGAAACTTAGTTGTGTCTCACGACTTACATCAACTTCATCACCCTGATGATCCTGTCCAATCCAATCTAATCCAATTTATTTATAGAGCACATTTACAAACAACCAAGTTAACCAAAGTTCTTTACACAGAAAAAAGTTAACAAAATCAACATTCAGTAAAAAAAAAAGCACAACAGATAAAAACAGCAAAACCATAGCAATGTTTGGATTTCAGACTGTGTTAAAAGCCAGGGAGTAAAAGTGCGTTTTAAGACGTGTTTTAAAAACAGCTACGTAGGGGCTTGTTTCACGTGAGGGGGGAGGGAGTTCCAGAGTTTAGGGCCAGCAACAGAAAACGCACGGTCCCCTCTGCCCCTGATTCTGGCCTGAAGGACCTCCAGGAGCAGTTGGTTTGTGGACCTGAGGGACCGAGAGGGGACATAGGGCTTTAAAAGGTCAGTCAGATAAAAAGGGGCGAGCCCATTAGGAACTTTAAAAACAAACATCAAGATCAACTGGGAGCCAGTGCAGCGATGCAAGGACTGGGGTTATATGGTCATATTTACGTGTACCAGTCAAGAGTCTGGCTGCAGCATTTTGGACCAGCTGAAGGCGGGAGAGTGAGGACTGACAAACACCCAGATATAAACCATTGCAATAGTCAAGTCTTGAAGTAATAAAAGCGTGAACAACTTTCTAAAAAACAATAAAAACGGTTTGACCTTTGAAAGCATTCTTAATTGATAAAACCCGACTTTTACTACAGATTGATTGAGTATCTAGTTTAAAATCACTATCCATCTTCACTCCTAAATTTGTTGCCACTGGGGTGACAAAGGGTCCAAAGGGACTAAGGTCCATTGTAGAGTTGCTTGAGCTGTCACTAGGTTTAAAAATGATGACCTCTGTTTTACTTTAATTAAAATTTAAAAAATGTAAGGCCAACCAGGCTTTGATGTCATTAAAATAGTTTAAAAGGACCTGGACCTGACAGTTGAAGATTGTGGTGACAAACATGTGTACCTGTAGGTGAAACAGCAGCAATCACACAGTTTGTTGTGTTAGCCTTCAGATCTCATCTGAGAGCTAGATTTATTTATCATTTAAGCACAACACACACACACTCATTCCTTTTCTTTCACATCAGCGTCAGTGCCTTTTCAATCCTTTGACTTCACTTGAGTTCATCATTTTTATGTTTTCATTTTCTATAAACTCACATTTCTGGCGCTGTCTCTGTGATAAACTGACTTAAAGCAGATATCAGTGGCACGGCCGTTTCGGCTAATGCTGTGTTCAAGGCAGGCTTTTGAAACCGTAAGTTACAGCTTCAAGTCACAACTACGACTTGGTAGCGTTCCAGGTAACCCGTAGCTCGTGTTTTTACCGTCCTGTTGTCTGTGAAAGTTCCCTATAACGGCCACTCGTAACTTCCGACCCGTGATCTCGTACCAGATCGAACTGGTATGACTTCACAGGAAGGAAAAACACAAAGTACGAGTTTCCTTGAACGCACCATGAGTTAGCAGCCCCCGCCCTTGTCAGGCATCAATTGGTCCTCGTGCTACGTCACCACATTCACGCGCATCCCTTGGCTGCACACACAGCCCTTCATGCCGTTCTCTCCCCTCATTGGATAACACTTGTATCCCACAAGGAAAATTTTCTCCTCGGGTTACAGCAGAGCAGAGTGACGGAGAGACTCGTGTTTAGGCTGAAATACTTCATGTAAGTGATTGCTGACGGAAAATAGGACTATTTAGGACTTATACAAAAACATTCCACTGATATCTGCTTTAAGTAGTCAACAACAGTATTTGTCACATAAGTGCAGTTCTTTATTCATTGAATTCAAGTCAACAAAACCAAATGACATTCACAAAATACTTGAAATGAGACCTCTGTATCAGTACAGGTTTCTGAAATGAACTACAGTGTATATGTTACATTTTCATTGTATTTACAATAGTTAACACTCAAATGTCAATGAAATGAACTCTCAGTAAACTTTTCAGCTCCATTGAGACACTTTAACTCTTGTTTCAGTAAAATACTAAAGATTTAAGTTATCTGTGTCCTTTGTCCTCCATTAAATACAAGCCATAAAGATGGAGGTAATAATGGATACCCATCATATATCTACAGTATCCAGAACAAGTGCCCGGTTTGGTCTTACTATGCACCATACTATTCATTATGCCTCAAATATTTAGATTCCATGATGTCAAACACTTTGAACAACATACAGAGACTTTAGGAGGAATTTTAAGATGACAAGTTGAAAACTGTAAAATGGAGCTATTTGCTATTGCTACATGAAAATTAGCATTAACGGTTGTTAACAGCTACCAGTCCTGGACAAACATTTTAACTTTGCCGTCATAACTGTAATCACTTAAAGTTACCTGTGTGTGTGTGTGTGTGTGTGTGTGGTTGTGTTTTACAGAGACTTCATATACATGTATGGGAGATAGATGTCAGAAGTAGATTAACTGCAGATATATCAGAGGAGTCCCTGATTAATTAATTAGTCTCAGCTGTGGCTCTGGCCTGAGGCTCAGAGGTTGCCACAGCAATTTGAGGTGGTTGCCTTGACGATTAACGCACCCCAGGTTGAGACAGATACAAACGCGGAGAAAGAGGGTTCTGCGCTGGTCTCACATTTGAGCTTATTGTGACAAAATGGTTGATCCTATCAGAAAAAGAAGCAGACCACGGACAACCAAGGGACTTCTTGACCTCGTTAATATTTAGGTAACCCATGCAAGTTAAAAACAGGAGTCTGAGAAAATCCTTCTATTGGACTGAATGGGCAGTAGGAAGGCCCCAAGGCACTGACCTTTGATGATGACAGGACAGGTGAGTAAACAGCTGTCAACACGCTGAGCAATGTAGCAATAGCAAAACAAATAGCTCCTTTAACATGAGTGTAACAGTCAGCCCATGTGGAGACTAGTTTTTCTGCTGGTGACCAAGATAGAACGGACTGCTTTAAGCTTGGGGATAAGTAAGCCTTGTTATCATCATCATCATAAGTACTTTTAGCTGTCATACTCACTAAGGGTGAAGTGCTTCATACTCTGTAAATCTCAGACAAAAAGGAAAATATATTATTCTAAAAGAAAAAGAAAAAAAAAACTCTTGTGTTAATTTGCTAACTGTGTTCATCAACAGTGAAAACTACTGCGTGTCCACGGGCTGTTGTGTTTTGCTTGTTTGCTGTTCTGATGTGTTCTTTTTCTTGTGGAGATGAAAATTAAATGACATTTTCCTGAAATGACTCATGTACAAGCAGTAGGAGAATATGAAGCAGGATAAAGGCCATCCCCCTTGTGGGCAGAAATGATCAAGTACACCGCTCACATCAACTGCTGAGCTGAAGAAAAGATGTGAGCTAAAGGGACAAACAGCAATAATTACGTCTGTGCCCACAAATATGCTTGTTAAAATCTCTACAAAATCACCCACTGCCTGGGAACTTCAATCAGCATTCTCAACAAAGCACTGATGTTTCCCACTTGCCACCCATGCTTTACCAGAAAAAAAGGAAAAAAGCAAAAGAAAAGAAGAAGCAGAGAAACTGTTTATCTCTAATGCTCTTGCTGCGTGTTGTTATTGTATTAATTTGGCTGCCAGATATTCTCTGTGCTGCAATAGTCCCCAATCAACTCTTTCAAAGTCAATGTATTCTCGGCTTTTCTGTAATTTTCACGTTAGTCTCCATCACTAGCCTCACCAATAAATTAATCCTGCTCTCAGAGAAAAGCCCGGGCCTGGTAAACTCTCCCCACACCCTTTTGCGGAGAGACAAAGAGAGTATCTACAGAAGGAATATATGAGCATCGATCGGCCCTCATGGCCACGTCTGGTCTCCACAATAGCACGCTATTGATGTGCTGGAATTGCTTTTGAAGGCAGACAGATTGATATAATGGTGAGGTGTGGGCCCTTATGGGTTGGGCTGCCAGCGCTCAAGTCTGATTGACTGACCTTGGGTCAATGTAGCCATTTGCATCAGCCGCTCTTTGGTGTTTTTGTGCTGAGGCCGCTGGGCTGGCAGACATGCAGAGTTCCCCTTGAGAGGGGGGCCGGAGTCCTTCTCTGAACTGGTGTCTAAACATGAAATGGACCCTTATTACTCTCACAGTTGATTTTTACTGCAAACAGGTTAATGCCATTGATTTTGTGTCCGCTGTAACCTGTAAAAACTGATGTGATGGTGCAGGCTGCCAGCAGTGAGGCTCCTGCCTCAACACAGGAACTGTAGCTTTGTATCAGTCGCTCTCTCTTTGCTGGTACAATGTCCTTCTGGGTGATAAGATATATTGAGAGTCTAGTGTCTATACCATACTGAAAAAAAAAAAAAAAGAATAGCCGGTATTTGACACACTGAATTAAACAACACAATTCATCTTTATTTCCTTTGTGAGCATGATTTAAGCAAACAAACTTGTATGTTAAAGCAGAAGTAACTGATCTGGTCGTTTTGGCTAACTTCCTTTTCAGCCGATGGAGTTAGCAGTCCCCGCCCTCGTCATGGATCTATTGGTCCTCGTCCCTACGTCACCACATTCACGCAAATCCCTTGGCTGCACACACAGAGAGGACTGCCCCTTTATGCCGTTCTCTCTCCTCATTGGATAAAGGTTGTAGGATACAAGGAAAGTTTTCTCCTCGGCTTACAGCAGAGCAGAGTGACTGACTGACACGTGTTTCGGACCAAACACTCTATGTAAGTGATTGCTGTCGGAAGATAACTATTTAAGACTTATATTAACACAAATATTCTGCTTACTTCTGCTTTAAGATGATTTTAATCAATTAACAAGATTGAAAATGTTGTTATTGAGTTTGGTCGGCATGAGAAATGAAATGTATTCAAAGGGCCCCAGGAAATGTGATTGGACAGTCTGGTAATGAGCCAGTACGCTTGAACCAGGAAGAAATATTATTGCCCAGTGAAGTTGTGGGACCAGAGAACACAATACAGAAAAAACAAGTTCCAATTCAAATTCAGGTCTTTTTTTTATTTGTTGCTTTTAGCCTCTGTGAGGCACTTTGTGTTGCTTTTAGAATGAAAGGTGCCATATAAATAAATACAATTTGAATTTGAATTTGAATCAAATGTAAAATAATTAATAACCTTCATATTACTTCTGGATTTTGGTGATATTCTGTCTCTATTTGTTAAAATAAACACATCCTAAAAACTATAGACTGTCCATTTCTTTGAAGGGGAGCAAACTTACAAAATTAGCAGGGGATCAAACACTTATTTTCCTTAGACTTTGTTCACTGAACAGTTGGACAGTTCTTCTAAGTGCTCCTGTAAGGAACTTACATTGCTGTGCTTGTGTGCACCAACATTTATATTTGTGCAGGAGGGTGCAGATATGAGTGTTTGCTGCAAACTGGGAAAATGGATCTGCACCATTTCCTCCCTCCCACTCTGTGGCTCCTGTAGAAATGTTGAAGCCTCCGTGTGAGACGCTTCAGATCAGTGATGTGTTTTAAAAACTTATTTTGAAGCTCCGTTCACTCTTCCAACCTCCCCCTACCCCCCCCCCCCCTGACAGTGCAGCCGCAGTGTTTCTGGTTGAACGGCAGAGCGCTGAGCAGGTGACAGGTGTGTTTACAGTGTCTGTCTCTCAGGCGTCACAGCAGGAAAATGGGTGAAAATTGGCTGTTGAGTTTACATCAGTGTTGACTGGAGCCGGAGACGATGGATGCCGATTAAATCCATTTCCATTGACGCAAAAGCCCAATGTTAGCAGGTCTTGGTGGAGTTTTACCCAGTGGAAAAGGGCCATTACTGTGTGTGTGTGTGTGTGTGTGTGAGAGAGAGAGAGAGAGAGAGAGAGAGAAATGTGTGTGTGTGTGAGAGAGAGAGAAAACTATTGAACAAAAAACATTCTTAATATGTTGGACCCCCATCTAGCGGTGTGGTTGCATATCAGATCATATTCTTGATGTTGCATTCACATGAAATCGGGCAGACGTCAGACAGACAACACACACTGCATGTAACAGGATAAACAAGAAAGCTTTCATTTGTATGCGGGTGTGATTCGACTTCAGTGAAATACGTATTTATGAAAGACATATTTGATTTTTGCTAATAAAAAGCCAAATGAGTTACATACTGGGGCTTTAAAACCAGACTCAAACTGGATTTAAAATTATTTTCAGCTTGCCATTGTGTCACTCATAAAACCATATTATAGTAGATACTGAAAAGTGAATGTCTCCTCCATCTCTGTTATGTGCTTTTGTTGCATGATATGATTTATGTTTGTGATCTTTATTGATTGAGGCGTATGGTCTGAGTTCACCTCACTGACACTGGATGTTTTCTTTCCTGTTTGCACAGCTCGAAGGCTTTATATTGGTGAGTGCTCTCACATTTCTTCTCTGTTGTGTGGCTGTGAAAGCTTTAATAAATCTACATTTACTTTTACCTGTCAGAGGTGCATTTCTAAAAGGTCTGAATTATAGATGGAAAATATCAAGACATGCCTTATTGTGACAAAACACTGTCACTCTGAACAAACCTTTAACCATTGAGACCTGTGTATTCATTTGGAATGGTTATGGAAAATTGTAGGATAATTTAGTTGACACACAATTATTGGTAAGAGTGTATAAAAGAAAAAAATAAAGCTCTGGTACATTAATTTTGTCTTCCGCCTTCCATCTTTGCATCAATTTAAACATTTTCTTTGTTTCTTTATTCATCTTCCAGTCTTACATTGTGTTAAAGTTGATAGTGTACAGGTATGTGTGCAGCCCGGGCATCTGTTGATCAGTTGGAATTGTACTCAATATAAGTTTGAAAAGGTTTTAATTTCAAATTTTCATTGTTGGTTAAACTAGTCGTTTGAGACATTTAGATTCATTGACTTTTTGATAAAAGTGTCAGATAATTTGAATTATCAACAGCTGGATAAATCACTCAGCAGCTGCCCTGTCACAGTTTGTCTCTGTCCTGGACACCACTTATATATTTCATTATGAGTCAACTCATTTCATTTAGATCTGTGATTCCACTATCTTTTATTATTCCATGTTATCTCCATTCATTCTTACTGGCCCTTTCTTCTGTGAATCTCTCTTTAGTGTTAGTGACAACTAGTCCAAGAACAGTTATTATAGATCTGAACTAGAAAGGAGGTAAAATATATCTTTATTATGTACCTGCCTCTGTCTGTTCTGTATGGAAATGGATGTCATTGATTTGGCCATTAAAGGAAGGGATTTATGTTGATGACATTGGGTTTGTCCTTGGGGGGACCAATGTGATGAAAAGTCTGGATAATGTAACATTAGCAAGAGCTAACGTTACATTATCCAGCTGCTTTCCTCTGCTACACCGTAGTCAGAGGATTGTCATGGAAGTGGATGGAGGTAAACTAAGAAACAGTCTGTTAGAGTGAAAGGGTCAGAGACAGTGTGATGAACAAATGTGTGACCTCAAAGGCATCTTTGGCATCAATACAGCATGTAGATTGCTTTTGCCTTTTCTGTTATGAACCTATTGTCATATATTGACCATATTCATATTTTCTTTTATGAAAGCTGAAAGCTTGTAAGTGTATTTGTTTGCTCCTCTGAGCCAACTTTAAACAGCTGCAATATTGTGTGTGGTGCTCTGAATCCTCCTCAATAGCCTATACTAGATTTACACATCTGTTTGTGTTAATTCTTCAGGGGAAACTATTAACACACACCTCATATCTTATATTTTCGTATTGATATAATGTTGTGTATTATGCAAGGTTGATAAAAACTGTGTTTTTCCTGCACTTTGAAGGGCTGGAAAAAATTATATTATAGCGACCAATTGAACTGTGTATTTTTTTTCAGGTAAAACCTCTTTTAGGCCGCGAAAATAGACTGTTTCTTTGGGTCCATTCACAACACTGTATGTTGTAAATCTCTGGGCAGGGCTATGGGCTGGCGTTGCTAACGGGAGGAGTGCAGAGAGTCTTCAATCAATCAATCAATTTGTTTATTTCATCATCATCACACTTCATCATCAAATAATACAATACATGGCCGAAAGGGAAAAGCGGGAGAAGCAAAAGCTTATCTAGTCCCGCTTTTCTTCTTTTCTACTGCAATTAAAGTACTTAGGGGCTATTTGTAGATCATACAACCCCACTTTAAAAAAAATGCTACTATCCCTTTAAAACTACCTAAGTAAAAAAAAAGTCCCGGTCTGACAGAAGGACCCAGCAGTGTGTGTGTCTTTGAGTGATTACTGATGTTTGTTGCTCTCAGCAACTTTTCACTGTTTTCTTGTTTCACTTTCCTCTGCTAGATCTGTCCGTCTTCTCGACAGGAAAAAAAAAGGGAAAGAAATCACGCCAGGCAAGAACTAATATCTCTAGCGGCAAACAGTCATAGTAGGTGGTCCATTTTTTTTCCCCCTTCCGAAATGAAAGGGCAGAATGAAAGCTCTGACCTTATATGTGGTGCTCCGTGGAACAGAGCTCTTGAGATTGTTTTCAGCTTCAGGCGCTTTACTTTGTCTCACTGAATTTCTCAGTTTTTATTTTACTTTATTTACCCTCTTTTGATCCCTGATCACTGCTACGCCCAGTGAAGAGCCGCCCGTGGCTAGATCCACTTCTGGATTACACTTTATTCCTACGGGGTCGTTTCATTCGTGTGATCTTTATACCCTCTACTCATATGTAGCTTATTTTACATCTAGAGGAAAAAGAAAGTTTCCTTTTGGTCAAGGTGGTTTAAAAAAAACAGTATGTTTCCTCACCCGACGTCTAGTCCTCATATTGCAATAGTGGATGTGATGCCATGTGTGAGGCTGCGTGATATTTTTTAAAGCGTATGAGGAAATACCTTGAAACTAAGTCACTTCACTTAAAGTAAAGGAGGAGAAGTCTCTGCAGGTTTCCTTACAGAGTTTCACTGTCTCCTGTGCACGACGCGTTGAATGACGGCTCTTGAGAAAAATATATATTTGAATGTGTAAGCATCCTCAGACATGAGGCAACAAAAGAAATTAGAAATAACATCTGCTCCAGGAGGACTGTCTGTGATTTCATGCCAAGACATGTCTGTGTCAGGCTGCTAACCAAGTTCAAATTCACCATTGGTTTCCTCGGTAACAGGAGACCAATGCATGTCCGCCGTGTATGTGTATGTGTATGTGTGTGGGTTTTTTTTGCATTTGCAGGTATGTTTAGGTAGGTTTAAACAGCTGATGCAGCCAAAACCTACCTCTTTTGTTTAATCTTTTCTCATATTGACTACAGCTGTATAACAGAGCAATTAAGATATATGACAGAAAACTGAACTCCTATCATCATTGTAAGGATTTGGAAAAGCATAACTTTTTAGACTTCGAAAATTTGACAGTGTTTAAAAATGTTTGTTTCATAATAAGTGCCTACACGGATCAGCACCAACTCCTGTTAAATGAATACGTATATCCATAAAAAAAAGTCTCATAGGACCGGGTACCAGATCAGGCACAAGAGGTGACCTTAAGATCACACACAGAAGAACCACTTTTGGCCAAAATGTTTTATCTATAAAAGTTTGGCAAATTTGAAACAAACTCCCAGTCACAATTAGGGAGAGCAGCACTTTTACCATGTTCAAGGGAAAACTAAAAGCATGGTTACAAGCAAACCAGACATGTGACCACCTGTAACCTGTATATAATAACTGCCGGGGAACCATTTGAGTTTTTATCTTTCTGTTAATTAATTGTACACAATGTTTGTTTTTTTTGTGTGTGTACATCCTTTTGGTTCTAGTACTTACTACATAATTACAATTATGTATTACATTTCGTGCAACATCTACAGACTTCTGCTTGTGGAACTGGGTGTAATGGGCATCGTGCAATACAACCCGGCACTTTAAACTGATGTGCACTTTTGGGCCTTGTGCAATACTATCTAGCACTTACATTCTTAGGGCATCATGCAATACAACCTGGTACCTACGTATGCACTCTTGCACTTTAGCACTTGTCACTTTAATCCAGCACTTATGCACTTTATCTCCCAGAAACTCTGTAACGTGTTTGTCAATATGTTTTATTGTACATTGTCATAGTTGTCTTGTTGTCCTTTTGTTGTCTACATTATTATGTGTATTGTGATTGAACTGTTTTTATGTTTATTTAGCACTTTTGCTACAATCTGGCACATTTACATGTTTTTATGTCCATTAAAGGGACAACGAGGAGTTTCTATTTGGTTATAAAAAAGTCTCACGTTAATGTGGATGAATCTCCGCTACCCACACTTGTTAATGGGCCCATATTCGATAAATATATCGCTTTGTCTCTATCGTTATTTTGTTATTATTAGTGGTGGTGGAAATGCTGGGCGAGCCGACCAGCATTTCTTTACTTTCGGTTTTGTGGCGAGTCATGAGAATAATGCCGCCGAATCGCCGTTTATGGTCGGAACTACGACGGTATGTGATCGTCTTCCAACCTCTGACTTTAATTCTTGATGAATGAAAACATGAGTCTGTCTTGCGCCGGTCAAAGAATTTCACGGTGCGCGGAGGCTCATAAATGTAGGCCGAATTCCGATTCTCCCCTTAGCCCTAGCCCTTGGCCCTAACCCTTCGTTTTGCGCGTTCACGTGAAGTGGTAGGGGTGTCCCAATTCTGGTTCAGACGAGGGTTAGGGGGAAGTGGTAGGGCTATCCCGCCCTCGAAACGGAGATTTTTCAGGGGCACACTACGGACCGAGGGCTATGGCAAGTTTCCCAGAATGCATCTTGCGGCAACCGGCAGCTGATTTATTTCTCACTGTAGCGCTGTTATTACGTCATTTTGTTAAGTTTTAATATTTTTTCATGCGAGAAAGTACCTGTGCCTTGCCACTGAGGAGCTGGGGTGGATGAGATCCGCCCTGAGTACCTCAAGTCTCTGGATGTTGCGGGGCTGTCGTGGCTGACACGCCTCTGCAGCATCGCGTGGCAGTCGGGGACAGTGCCTCTGGACTGGCAGACCGGGGTGGTGGTCCCTCTCTTCAAAAAGGGGGACCGGAGGGTGTGTTCCAACTACCGGGGGATCACACTCCTCAGCCTCCCGGGGAAAGTCTATTCCAGGGTGCTGGAGAGGAGAATTCGGCCGATAGTCGAACCTCGGATTCAGGAGGAACAATGCGGTTTTCGCCCTGGCCGTGGAACGCTGGACCAGCTCTACACCCTCCGCAGGGTGCTCGAGGGTGCATGGGAGTTTGCCCAACCAGTCCACATGTGTTTTGTGGACTTGGAGAAGGCTTTCGACCGTGTCCCACGTGGCATCCTGTGGGAGGTGCTCCGAGAGTATGGGGTCGGAGGCCCGGTTATGGACAGAATTTCTAGGCGCAGCCAAGTGCCGGAGGGGGTACGGTTCGGGAGCCACTTGATTTCATCTCTGCTTTTTGCAGATGATGTGGTCTTGTTGGCTCCCTCGAGCCAGGACCTTCAGCATGCACTGGGGCGGTTTGCAGCCGAGTGTGAAGCAGCTGGGATGAGAATCAGCACCTCTAAGTCCGAGGCCATGGTTCTCGACCGGAAAAAGGTGGCTTGCACCCTCCAGGTCGGGGGAGAGTTCCTGCCTCAGGTGGAGGAGTTTAAGTATCTTGGGGTCTTGTTCACGAGTGATGGGAGAACGGAGCGCGAGATCGACAGGCGGATCGGTGCGTCATTGTATCGGTCCGTCGTGGTGAAGAGGGAGCTGAGCCGAAAGGCAAAGCTCTCGATTTACCGGTCGATCTACGTTCCCACCCTCACCTATGGTCATGAACTCTGGGTCATGACCGAAAGAACGGGATCCCGGATACAAGCGGCCGAAATGAGTTTCCTCCGCAGGGTGGCGGGGCGCTCCCTTAGAGATAGGGTGAGGAGCTCTGTCACCCGGGAGGAGCTCGGAGTAGGAAGACCCAGGACACGCTGGAGTGACTACGTCACTCGGCTGGCCTGGGAACGCCTTGGGGTCCCCCCGGAAGAGCTGGAGGAAGTGTCCGGGGAGAGGGAAGTCTGGGGATCCCTGCTCCGACTGCTGCCCCCGCGACCCGGACTCGGATAAGCGGCGGACAATGGATGGATGGATGGATGGATGGATGGAAAGTAGCTGTTTAGATCCCCAATGTGCGGTCGGTTTATCCACATGAGGCTGTTTAGACGTTTGCTCCGATGTTTTTGGGAGAAGTGAAGCTCCACGGTGGAGCCTCCACCTGTGGAGCAGATCAGCGCCTCGTCACGGAGACACCACCCCGTCCGGAGAGCTTGTCAGCCGGCCAACCTCCCGACCTCGTCCCGGTAGAAAAGACGACCGCTAATTAACTTACCCGCAGGGTTTTAAAGGTTTACCGCCGCGTAGTTACATTCTTTTTAGGAGATAAATGCTCGTCTCATTGATGAAATGTAACAATTGTCGCATTAATTTGTTTGAATTAAAAGTGAAGCTTCATGTGTTTTGGACACAGAAGCAGCACTGCCTGGGGGATCTGTAGCCTATACAGAAATCACCACATTTACATCAATAAATAAATGTTTTACAATGAACCGATCATTCTTCATTAAATTTTATTTTATTTTATTAAGTTAACGTGGTTCTGAATAGAGGATTTGTGGCAAAAGCTCGTCACGTCTGCTTATGTGAAAGCCAGCAGAGACGACTGATGACGCATGTGATTGTTGAAGTGGTGTCCCAATTCGTAGGGGTTCCCTACTCCTTGTAGCTCCGTTTCAAGGGCAAGGGTAAGGGCTAGGGGTAGGGCTAGGGGTAGGGGTAGGGATGAAAAATAGAATCGGAATTGGGCCGTAGTGTGACAACGCTTCGCTTTTCCAAAACTCCTTGTTGTCCCTTTAATGTGCACTGTCCCATCCAAATAAACAAATAAAGTAAAGTAAAGTTTTGTGTGATAAAAGGTGTTTTGCTGCTAAGTAATCTCTCCATCACAGTGGTACACAGGAGTGTAGGTGGCAGCTTGTGTAGTTTAGATCATGTCTGTCTGTGTGTGTGCATCCTGGTGGAACTGACTGTTTCTTACACTAGACAGACTGCAGGCTCACGCTGAGTGTGGTTACTGTGGAAGTGACATGTTGATCAGCAGCAATCTGTCAATGCCCCAAAATAGAAAAAAAGATTTGTATACATATGAGAAATGTCAGGTGTGTCATAAAAAAGGCTCTGTCCGCTAATGTTTTGCATAGCAACACACCATTGCCGCTTTTCTGTTGAATTGGGTGAAGTCTCTCTCTGTAAGTCTCCATATTTTTGCTTTTTTTCCTCTTTTTGTCATAATGTTTATATTTTTTACTGGTAACTTATTTAAGCTGTGTCCTTTCTCAACTTGTTCCGATGTTTGTTTCTTTCTCGCTGTGGAATTATTTGTTTCCTCCAGCTGCCTCCTTGAATGCTGCATGCAGTAATGCTATCCTTGGGCAACAACTCCAAGGTCGCATTGATCACAACAGGGACCAGCAGAGATTAGGAGGAGGACACAGAGGTGCAGAGGTCTGTGGGGCTATACTGTAGTCCGTGGTAACATATCCAGTGGAGTCCACACACAGCTTTTTGGTTGTTGTTTACCCCCCCAGACTCCAGACCCAGCAGCTCTTTCCTCATACAGTAATAATAATTAATTTATTAATGAGGAAGCTGGAAAGTATATGAAAAAAATGGAAAAAAAAAAAAAAATTTAGATAATAGAAAAAAAAAGATATGTGCAACTAAATGATGAAAAATCTGACTTGTTGAGGATTACATCTGGGGCCCCACAAGGTTCTGTGCTGGGTCCAAAATTATTTATTATGTACATTAATGATATGTGAAATGTGTCCAAGCTATTACATTTTGTTTTGTTTGGTGATAACACAAATTTATCAAACACGAATTATGATAAATAATATTGAAATAGAAAGAGTTAATATTATTTTTATTTTTTTTGGGAAACCACATATAAATCATATAAAGAGCAAAATATCAAAATCTATTGCAATATGAAATAAAACAAAATACATCCTCAACAAATACTCACTACATACCGAACATTTGTTGAGCCATACACTATGCATAGAGGTCTGGGGGCATGTGTATGAAACAATTACAAAACCAATTTTAATATTACAAAAGAGAGCAATAAGGGGCTGATTATCGAGACTCAACAAACAAATTTTTCATAAACCTACAGACTTTAAAATTCAATGATGTTGTGGACTAGAAAACTGCCCAAAAGAAAATGACTTCATATGATTCTCCTCTGGACCTGCAATAAGATTAAAGATTCACAGCATGAGAATATGACTCAAATTAATCAAATTAGTCACATTATAAACACATGACAGACTACTCTACATATTGAACGTGTTACTGCATGTTCCATTAATGCATTTCTATCAGCTGTTGTAATACTCAATGGTCCCATGGCTCATGTGTGTGTAAACTGTCACATAGGTTCCACAATGCTGCACTTTTTTTTTTCACCTGCTTTTATATATAGATTTCACAGGGTTAAGGATGAAGTATAATTTGGATGTTTTCATGCCTGGAACAATTTGGCATTGAACGTATTAAACCAAAACTCAATAACAGGCCACAAATGGTGCAAGGTTTTAATCGACACGCACAGTTTTTATACAGCACAAATCATAATATCATGTTTATTTCCTCAAGCTGCAGCCTCAAGGATAAACACACCTACTTAACTTAAGCAACCAACCTGTGTCCCATTGCATTTAGCCTCATAAGCCTTCTTCTTATTCTTCTTTTTCCTATTTTAATTCAGCGAAGCAGTTGGGGAGACATCTTTTAAGGTAATACAGTATAATTTCACCTTCTTCTCCCCCAATCCAACACTGGATCTACTTTAGCTTTTTTTTTCTATCATACCATCTTGTAACCAGAGGTTGCATGGTTGAAGTGTGGAGAATAGTGCAGCACGTGGCTGCCATGGCAACGCAGTGCCACCGGCCATTCGGTCTCCAGATGTCTTTGAAATGGTCTGTGTGCATTTGCTTCAAACAGCACATCACACAGCCAGCCCTCTGAAGTATCCTCGGTCTTACCTTTCATCTCGGACTAAACAAGTCTTTCCTTTTAGCCAACAGGAGGAGGGGGAGAGGAGGAAAACAACAATCAGGGGGCTGGACGTTCACGCCATCGCAACCTGCAAAGCAAACTAGTTGAAATAGGAGATGCGGTTGAAAAAACTAGGTAATGATCATTTTCTTTTGATTGCCTCGTGGATATACCGCTGACACAGTATGGGGCTTTACTTAAAGGATGTTTCAACCTGCGTATTTCACACTGATTATGACTCTATAGATCATACATGTACCGCATCAGAGACACCGTTTGAAAGCATTCATCTAAAAATCTGGTTTTCTTGTAAAACTACAGGAGGACCCACTAAACTTTTCTTTTAAAGTTATCATTTATGCAAATATCTTCACAGCAAGTGCAAATCTAGCACAATCCCGTTGAATCACAACAGTCAGGTTTATGAGCAATGCACTGTAGCTCCACACACTGCAGACTTCACGCAAACACAGAAAACATTATCAGCAAAGTGACAACATGTTTGCTGCAAATACTCACAACACAGGCAAATAAGGAAACATGCTGCAAGTAAAGCACAGACCACAATACAAGCGCTTTCTGGCAACATGATGCTTTGTGACTTTTGATGATAAAAGTGATTGAACAAAAATGTGGCAGCCAATAAATCTCTTTTTCTTTGGAATCTTAGTGAAATGACCTGAAGATTCTCAGCTTCAGCCGTGACAACAGCTGGTCCAGTTCTGTGGATGATAAGAAGAGGAGCTTCACTGCTTCCTATCTTATCTCCTTCAGCTTAGGGAACAATGGACATTCATATCCAAAACCACTTTACATCGCTAGAGCTTCAGTGTAGGAGACCTCCATGTAAGTACTGAGCACTACACTATTCAATAAGTGCAGGGAGATCAAGTAAAGCAGTGAACATAGTGCATAGTGAGTGGTAGATAGGCATGTTAGGGTGTTAGAGGTGTTACAGAGGTCTAGATAAGTCTTCAATAGATTGTTGAAGGTAAAGAAGCATGGTCCTGCTCTGATAGCTGCTTGTGTAGGTGATAGTGAAGCCCGACCACATTCAATGGAGGAATGGCCAAGTGGAACATGACCCTGAAGCCCAGAGGTCACTCTGAATATCATAGACTGTAGAATAAGTTGATGTATATTTTCCCATAGGACTGTGGCAAGATGGATGAATCAAGATTTTAGTTTTTAAATGCTTGCTGCAGCCTTTAGTCAGCTACATATTCCACCTGGGAGATGCCTACACACAGGACAGAGAACATCATATCCCTTTGAAATAGGAAGATCATTTGTCATGCAGTCTGAAATCAAAATTCATTAAAAATAAACTGTTTCCAGCTTAATTTTACAAATTCACCCTTAATACATCAAAAAAATGGGGACAGCTCTGAAAATTAATTTAAAAAAATTAAGAAGTAAAATAACAGAGTTAGAAAAGCCATCAGTCCCCTGATGTTACACTTCATAAATCCACTTTCTGCCTTAATTACAGCCATCAATCTCTTTGGACATGTCTCCACTTGCCTTGAACACCTGTTGGGGAATATTTACCCATTTTTCTTTAAATAATTGTTTGAGTTAAGTCAAATTCTGTGGTTAGTGGTGATAGACTTTCTTTAAAGGGATAGTTCACCCTAGAATGATATTTCCCTCATTATCTACTCACCCTCATGTTGACTAAGGGCTGGAAGAATTTTCGGAGTCCACCGTCCCTTCTCTGAGTTACAGGGGGTCTTGGTGTAGCAGTGCATTTCAATGCCACGGTAGCAAACGGACACCAGAGCTCTTCGTAAAAAAACACACACAAAAAAACATCCAAATACCTCCATGATGCTCGTATAATGTCCATCTTGTGCTGAAGCCCCAAATTGCGTAATTGTCCCGAAAAAAATTAAATAAGTCCACATTCCAAGCATGTTTGTAGCATTAGCTCCTATGTCTGTTGTCCGGGCTCTCCCGCTGCCAGCGCGCATGCGCAAGGTTCGCACTGATACTGAGACCGACTGAGACTCGAGTCGGTCTCAGTGCGAACCTTGCACATGCGCGCTGGCAGCGGAAGACCGGACAACAGACACTCCGGAGCTAATGCTACAAACATGCTTGGAATGTGGACTTATTTAATTTTTTTCGGGACAATTACGCAATTTGGGGCTTCAGCACAAGACGGACATTACATACGAGCATCATGGAGGTATTTGGATGTTTTTTTGTGTGTGTATGTATATGATGCTTAGTGTCTGGTGGCGTTTTTACATGTTATTCAGTGTTGGTTGTATTCATGCAGCTCAGTGTTGTATGTTGTCAGTGAAGATGAATTTCCCTATGGGACATCTATCTATCTATCTATCTATCTATCTATCTATCTATCTATCTATCTATCTAGTGAAACGAGTCGTTTCGCAGGAGTTGTGACACTTAAAAAAACTATCCACCATTTTATAGCCGCTTCTTTTCCCATTATTGTCTATGAGGAAAATGCTAAGTTGTTGAACGGTGACCCTGGAAGTATCGGTGAGCACTTCCTGTCTACTGTAATGCAATGCATGCTGGGAGTTGCTGTTTCTTAGCAATCCTAATGTGAACTAGACACAAATGAAACGGGGTGACTCCTGTGGCGGCAGCCGGCAGTGCTGCAGCTCGTGTTTGGCACTCTACTCGTGTTGTGCTTCTATGGCGGCGCACCAACGTTAAGGTGCATTAGCGCCACCTACTGTGTTGGAGTGTGAACCAGAATCACCTGGATATGTGCTGTTGCTGATCCAAACATTTCTTTTTCTTTAGAAAAAAGCTCCTGAATAATGAGGAGAAACTTCGGACAGCAAAACTATTCATCAAAGCATTATTTGTGTACTTCCTAATACGTATCCGGCTACACCCCTAATAGGCACTGTAGAAAGATAAAGCAGATTACAACGTGCTCACCTCATTTGACTTTGAGCTTCATCCACAGCTCATATGCTACAGTAACAGTTGTGGGAGCCTGGGCCTGATGAGTATTTGTAGCTCTGCGTTCACCGCGCCCGACCGCCCGCCAAATACAGTCTGCATTCAGAAAGGCAGCTGTTTATTTCCCCTTCCTGTTAACTTTCAAGGCTGTATTGCTTCCCAGGCAGGGCTCAGTGTCAACACCGCTATTTGTAGGTTGAATGTCACTCTCAGTTATTTCGGGGCCCTTTATAGAAGCTCTCAGCGCTTCTTCCCCATCTTCCTCCACCTGAGCCTGATGCAAAGGCTGCTAAATTGAAAACCACAGCTAGGAACAGCTCAGGCTGCCTTATTATCAGCCGCCAGCTGGCTTCATGGAGTGCCCACTTCACCTCATAACACAGGCCTCATTCAGGTACAAATGTCCTGCAATGTGCCCCCTCTGCACACACACATACTTCCACACCATCTGCTCTCAATTATGCTGATTTGTATCTTTTTAACAAGGATGCTTAACTGGTAGTTTGACTCACATGCATGGGTAACAAGAGCAGAGGAAATGTGTTTGTGTGTGTTTGTGGCAGCACACGAGTGTGTCTATGTGTGAAAACCAGGGAAGACAGACATAAGAATCCCCAAAGGAAGTCAATCAATTACAAGCTTTTGAAGAGATGACACTGGCCCTGGTAAGAATTAGTCCCCAGTGCACATTGTTCTAAGGTCAACATGGACATCAGCTACATAGAGACATGACTCAATACAGGGAAAAGAAGCTGACTCACTCTCTGACTTCTATATTTAAATAGCTGCACAGATGGTCTGTGTGATGAAAAGTTCCTCTGCTGTCACAAAGCTTTCTCTTATGACTCCATTTACTGACCAGAACAAGTTTTTATCATCCTATAAAAAACTAAGTAAAGTGCTGTTAGTGCACAGTACAGTAATTACAGCACTTCTCAATTTACAGTGGTCAAAGCCAGTTCAATATTTGGTTATGTTTACTGCATATGTTTGTAGCAATAAATTGAAACTCTCATCTCTTTCAAATGTTGTCGGAGAATGTGCGGTGGCCATTAGGGAACAGAAAATGACTTTTTTTTTTTGTTTTCCCTGCTTAGGGCAAATGTACAAACATAACGTTCTGTAATTTATTTTATTTTTATCAATGGATGAAAGGCTGACCAGTCCCAAACAGAAGCACACCTCAACAGCACAATGCATTACATCCTCTCAAATGACCACAGCTGCACCATGATTTTCAACAACAAACCTGATGAATATAAAATATTTAAAATATTTTTTGAACATTCATTTGGACAGAACAGAGTTTTCAACGGGCCTGGAAATTAAAACCATACCAGCTGATGTTGAAGCCCAGACCTGAAGCAGCCCAACTCGGCCCAAACCTACACAAAAAAAAAACAATGTGACATGCGCCTGGCCTGATGCGTCATCATTGGGTTCAAATACAGGCACACATGACAAAAATATTAATTTTCTATGCTACCAACCATAATGACGTGATGAACTTGAATGAAATACCAAAATGGATTGGACACAGGCAGGCATGAGAATCATGTAGCCATCTTATATTATTACTGAGCTAATAATTCTGATAGCAGACAATCATCACAATGAGCAGCGCCAATTCAGCGCATTTCACAATAAACACACAGCACAACCAGCACAAAAATGTGTTTTATGAAAAAAAAAAAAAAAAAAAAAACGAAGCACAGGGCCAAACCCGACCAGAGTCATATCCAGTTGGATGGTGGACGAATTTATAAGAGAGCAGTGTTTGATTCTGGTGTGAAAGTTTTGCATTAGGTCAGTTGACATTTAATTATTGTAGTAACCATGACAAAACTGTCTAATGTTGAAGAAGAAGTACATTTTATCCTTAATCACCTACCAATAGGCTACATGATTGTAATGACAGAAACCATGGCAACAAAGGTAGGGAGACCACTCAGCAGGTACAGGCCACATGTTTTTATTGCAACCATGGCAACCAAGGTATGGTCCCATTGACGTAGAAGCGCTATTTCTGATGAGTTGTAGGGTTGTGTGGGTCAGAGGGCTGTTCTCAGTGTATCCAAATGCAATAATGCAATATATTGATGAATCCTGGAATTGTGTAACATTGTATTGTCCCAGGTATTTAACCTCTGTGTTCACAAAAGTACTAATGCACCTAACTAACACAAGTACTTTTGTGGACACTCCCACAGAGGTTAAATACCTGGGTCACACTATTGAGAACTAGTCAGACCGATGCATTGAACTGATGAAGCCCATTGGATAAGAGG
Organism: Trachurus japonicus; assembly: GCF_045865225.1. Taxonomy (NCBI): domain Eukaryota; kingdom Metazoa; phylum Chordata; class Actinopteri; order Carangiformes; family Carangidae; genus Trachurus; species Trachurus japonicus. The sequence continues at coordinate 4,141,372 of NC_140927.1, read as the reverse complement.
GTTCTTCCTAGACAAATACAAGTCCAGTTGCCTTCCATTCAATTTGTTGCCCAGAGATAACTGGGTATGCTTATTCTCCTAATGAATTATGATAAAGGTTATTGCAGTGTGGGGCCTCACCGCATTCACTCTGCATGCATCCATTAGTAAGGTGTTGGGCTGAGAATCAGGTCTGGAGCCATCTGTGAAATTCATTATTATAAACAACATATAATTCTAATTGGCAGTGTGGTGGTTGTGATAGCTGTTGTTTCAAGTCAGAGCTTTAAATTAATGACACTTTGTGATTTAAAGCTACAAAATGTGACTCTGGTTCATCACTGTTATTATTGGTCCTATCAAATAGTGCATTCCAAGATGTCAACAATCATCCAGAAATGGTGGGAAAGCAAATGATGCAACAGCAGGAAATCTGCAATTTACATCATGCAATACTGGTAAAAGACTGGATTTAAACAGGTTTTGTCTGTTGTGTTTTTTTTTTCTCTGTTATCTATGTTTTTGTCATTCTTTCATGGGCACCTGCTCTCTTTATTTTTATTTTTATTATCTTTTGGTTTATTGCTTACATCATTGTCTGTGTCCACTTATCCTGCATCTGTGATCCCAGACCTCTTAAAGCTCACTGAGCAGCTCAGACCCAGGCGGAAGTCTACTGTATTTGGTTGCTCAGATGATGAAACTCCTGGCCCATCAAACACCTGGGTCTTGGTCTGGCCTGTGTACTGTCACATGTGAGACAGATTCTGGCTGTTATTCATTTCATTGTCTAACAGCCATAAGAGTTTCCGTGAGCGTGCCAGAATTGGTGCAGATGTGGAGGGAGCATCTGATAAACTTGCTACATATGGGCCAGATTACTGGGCCAGACAAAAACATGCATGTGTGCACGTTGGCTGGATGTGTTTCTTTGAATCCAGCTGGATCTGTTTGTATGTCCAGCCATTTTAAAAATCACATGATTTAACTCAAATATTGTGTTTAGGGTCCTTTAAGGCTCATACCCTCTTAAATCGGTTCGGAAAAACATGGCAAGTTGTATGAAAAGTGAAGCTCATGAGCAGTCCAAGAGATAGTGTGATGATAACTGGTAATTATATTTGGTAAATTATGTAATTCTCGTGTAGTGTAGTTTCTAGAAAGAAGTACTGTAGTGATGTGACTACGTACATAGGATCAAAAAGGGAAAAGATTACTCCAGACACTGAGGGAGAAAATGCAATGGCCAAACGAAAGAAAGAAAGAAAGAAAGAAAGAAAGAAAGAAAGAAAGAAAGAAAGAAAGAAAGAAAGAAAGAAAGAAAGAAAGAAAGAAAGAAAGAAAGAAAGAAAGAAAGAAAGAAAGAAAGAAAGAAAGAAAGAAAGAAAGAAAGAAAGAAAGAACTCCATGAGGGTTATTTCTCTTGCAGCAGCACTTTGGGCAACTAAGGTTGTTTTTAAATGTGCTATATAAATATAAATACATTTTGAGTTGCAGAACTAGACATCAGGAAGTGGAGCAGTGACCTGAGGGTGGATATACACAAAGAACAATCTGTACAAATGCACAGGCCTAAGCTTTTCTTTCAAATGCATTTTGACTTAATCTTCTCCAGTGGTGTTTCACTAGTAAGAGACCCCTTCACAGCCAGTGTGGACACCACTGTAAGTCTTTCAATGGAGTGTATAGAGCCCACCACAGAAGACCACAGAACAAGTAATGCAAACAAATAATGTGTTTGTGTTTGGTTTGATATGACACAATGGGAGCCATCATCTTTTCCTGGACAAATACTGGTTATTTCTGCCAATGGTTTAGCATCTGCAGATCTTATTTTCTTACCACTGCCTGTGTGAAGCACATGGAAGGTTTAGTGTTGAGTTGATACAATCAGAATATGACAGATGAATTATTTTTGATCCAATAAATACTACAATTAAGTAAAAAGATATCAAATCCATGTGAGTAAACCTTTGACCTAAACAGAGTGTCACTCCCTTGCTACGACGCCATATACTACACGCGTGTCACATTTATGGACATTCTTATGATTGATCGGCTCAGTCTGTCATCAACATCAACTCCTCACTCATGATTGTGCACAAATCCCTGCTCTTTGTGGAGCAGATGTATAGGTTCAATGGGAGTGAATTGGTGCAATACAGCCAATAAGCTCCTGATAGCCTCCTGAAACCAGGACTCTGACTCACCAAAGCTGAACTTGGTGCAAAAAAAGTTCACACAGATTTACTTTGTGAGAAAATCCACTAATCCTGGTGATTCAACTAGAATTAATTGAATTTGCTGCACATTTTCAACATTTTAAATGCTGCTGTAACCTTTAGTCCAAAAGTTCTATTTCCAACTGTGAGGTCAACTGAAATTAAATTGCTACTTTTTGTGTTGATCTGCTATTATGTGTGATTCATGTGCTTTCTTCTTTCAGAAAAATATAAAATCAGGAAGAATTCATATTTCTTATGATTTTATTATTTTAAATAGAATCTCCTGGCACATCATTTATTTTTAAGTGAATGCATTAAACTGTGGCATCTATGACCGTCAGTTTTTATTCATATGTGGTGAAGAATACCACTGCTACATAATCAGATGATCATGAACGTCTGTATTCTGAGTGATGGTTTACTGTTTGAGAGTGTTCAGTCTGACCCATGCATTGACACTTGTCTCAAGGCCAGAGTGCACTGAATATGATTGGGCTCTGCTTCCAGTGAAGTGTATGAACATGGCTGCTGCACACAGAGGGCACGGCTCCATGTGGAGCACTGCTGTGTTCAAGTGCAGCTGTGGATCACATGTTTTGAGGGTGATCAGTGCTGTGGTTATATACATAAAATGCTAGGAAATAGATTTAGGTTTATTACAGCTGTGTTTACAGACCAGAGGGCAGTTGGCCACCTCATATGTAACACTGACTGCGTTTAAATGCACTTCAGTAGGCTACCCCGGTTTTAATCAGGGTTTTTAAGTATCCCGTTTTTGATCAAATTCGGGGTATGGTATATGAACTTAGAATAACTCAGTTATTCAGTATCCCTGTATACATATATACCGGTTTCTGATTACTGAGTCTGTGCGTATGCGTGTTTCAAATTTGTTGTTTACAACAGGAAGCGCAACTACTTAGAAATATGTACAAATTAAAAATGCTGCCATGTTATATAACTTAATAAAAGAAAAGAAAATTTAATGCAGGCTGATCAATTCATTGTAAAATATTAATTTATTGATGTAAAAGTGGTGATTTATGTACATAACGTTAGGCTACAGAGCCCCAGGCAGTACTGCTCCTCTGTCCAATACACACATGAAGCTTCACTTTTCATTCAAACAAACTAATGCTACTGCCACAATTGTTAGATTTCATCAATGAGACCAACATTTATCTCCTAAAAATAATTTAACCAGCCGGGTAAGTTAATTAATGATCGTTTTGTCCCCCGGGGTGACGACGTAGGCTGGCCGGCTGAGCAGCTCAAAGCAGGTCAAAACTTCTCCGAAAAACGTCATAGCAGACTTCTAAACAGCCGTCATTTGGATAAACCAACCGCACATTGGGGATCTACAGCAGTTACTTTCTCGCATGAAAAAATATTAAAACTTAATAGTCTCCTCGTCGCTCCAGAAATATGCTCTTGTTGTTGCCACCATTTTGTTAGTAACGTATCTATGGTAACGGTTGGCTGAGCGGCTTTCAGATATCGGGGTAGGGTGGTTTCTTTCTGGTTTCTTTTGGAGTTCTCCAGGCAGAAAAATTGGGATATGGGCTTATTCCGATTTCTTTACATGCGCAAAAATGGGATACTTAAAAACCCTGAATAAAATCGGGGTACTGAAGTGCATGTAAACGCAGTCACTGTTTGCAATATTATGATCAATGGCGGAGCAGAGCCGCGAGCTGCTCAGAGCTACGCTACGGAGGCTAATGGGATTTCTTGGCAAACTCATCAAATATACAATCCAACAACTCCAAAACGCAGTGGTGGACATGTTGTGACCTGCACATTCACCACGCTATGAGATGATAACGGAAGGTTACGAGACAGAGTTGTTTTCCATGCCTTTATTAGATAGTTCAGAAACTGTGGAGGCAGAGAGAGGGAGAATGACATGCAGGAAATGCCCATCCAATGCGGGATTCGAACCGGGGCCGCCTGCAGTGAGGACTGCAGCCTCTATGTATGGGGCTCCTGCTCAACCTACTGTGCCACTCAAGGCCCCTAGCTTCTGCACAGCTTCTCTATCAAGATCAGGTCATCACACTGGAGCAGAATGCACAGTGTGATACCATCACATCACAGCAAACGCTAATATCATTTGCAGTGGACTCTGACCTTCACTGACCCCTCCACTTATACATTATTGAAGGTAATTTTACGTCGATAGGCAAATTGATCAGGACATTTGTGGCAATCACTCTCACCAAGAGAAATCGATGCTGCCATTTCCAAACACACAAAGAAGCGGCAATTAAATGTATTCATTCAGCCAGGCCCTCCTTCCTTTAGCGCAGCCGTGATTGTTATCCATCTATCTAATTGTGCCTGAGTTATTCTGAGGAAGCTGTCACAATCTCTGTCTCTGTGGGATGTCATTTGTGCATCAATAACACACACGTCAATGGTGCTGTTGATGTGCATCCAGCCATAACACAAACAGACCAGACGTGAGGTCTGCTTGATTCTTCAGAGACAGCTACATTAATGTGTCCTTAAAAGAATCATACAGAGAGTTACATAAAGTAGTCACTTTTGGGGTGTTGTAACAGTTTGTGTTATAGCATCACATGGAAATGATGAAAAAACAAAAACAACTTAAAGGTACATTGTGTAGGATTTACTCCCATCTAGCTTTGCGGTTGTATATCGCAAGCAACTCAATTGTATTTTTCATGCTGCATTCACATGAAATTGGGCAGACAGCAGACGGATGACAGCCACTGCACGTAACGGCATTAAGCCTCTATGTAAACAAGTGGTCCGTCAGCACGAGGCAAAACAATACGTGACAATATGTTGTCATGGCGATGTGGTATTGTTTACCTGACCCACGTTTTACCGGCTTTCTCTCGACTTCTGTGACTAAAATGACATCTGGTTTGTTACCGACGGCCGTCTGCCCGACTGCAGGTGAATGCAGCATCAGTGTAACGCTCCATTCCTCCTCACTGCGTTACCGCGGTGACTTTTCACAGACGCCACCTCGACCTGAGCCGACAGCTCCGGTGTCTCCGCTGAGTTTCCGTGGTTTCCTACCGTCACGCTGCCACTGAACGTAAAAACATGGAGACACCACATGGCAGCCAGCACCGAGCTTACCCGCTCCATGTAGATATGAATGATATGAACGGCTAATTCAGAGCCGTTCATATGGAACACTTCAGTTTGTTGATGGGGGGGATTACTGATTAATGAAAAACATACTTTTGAACAAAATAATCGATTTTCATGAATAGATAACAGGAGAAGTTACACACTGTCTCTCTAAACTCTTATTCCAGACTGTTAATCCTATAGGACTGTGGTATACACATTTGTGAATTACTGGCTGTGTCTGATGTAGATTGCAATCCAATTCAAAAAACTCATTCTGAACATCAGAATTCATGGGGAAGGTGAGATTATTTTAGCATTATCTACACTGGTCAGAGATGTTATTACCTGTCTGCAGCCGGTGTGTGGGTCATTTCTCTCTCCCAACTCAGCGATAATTACAGCCTCAGTTACTGGCTGTTTTCACCGGACTCTGTGGGCATACAAGGAGCCACGGACACTTGTCTTAAAATAATCTTTATTTATTTATTTATTTGCTTGTCCTCAACATGTAGGTATGAAAATTTCTAATCTGATAGATCGAAACGTGATAAAACAACAAAGAAACACCAATTTGTGAACCAGCATGATGTCAGACAAAATCACAGCAATCTAATAGCCTGTTGTAATACCAGCTCTAAACTATCATTCGAACCCTGTGGTACACAATACATATGCCAAATTAGAAGCTCTTGTTTGTAATGTTCCGGTGAACACACACACACACACACACACACACTGGATTATTCTGGTACAAACATCAAGATTCTCAGGCATGTTATGAGGCTTCTTGTTTGTGTGATGTATGTGCGGCTTAGATGTTTCCTCCCCAAGGACGTGTTTCATGTGTGAGTTTAGATTTGACTGTTGGGGCTTTGGCCTGAATACAAAGCACGGTGTGTTTATGTATTTCTATACATTTTCTGAAGGGGATTTAATATGTTACTATATGCAGGATTAAGCACTAACATGGGTGTGACAGAATAATCAAAGAGCAGATGTCCACATCGCAGCTTTCTAGGAACCTGCTTTCACCCCATCTAACAAATGTTGGATGTGGCTCAGCTGTCATCAGAGTTAACAGGTAGATGGATATGAGAGATTATAGCCTACATGTACAGTAATATAATTTGCTCACATATAGATTTCCATGCTCTCATACGTACACAATACTCGCTCACACACTACTACTGTACTCTTACTCATAGTCTACTCCACAGACTCCTGCCAATCAAATATTGCTTTCATAAATACGTATTTCACCATAGCCGAATCACACCCGCATACAAATGAAAGCTTTCTCGTACCTTAGAATGAGTTGTTACTGGGGTGGTGCGTAAAAAAATACTGTCATTTTACTCCAACAGAGAAAGACGGTAAAACGTGGGTCAGGTAAACAATACGACATCACCATGACAACATATTGTCAAGCCTGTATTGTTTTGCCTCGTGCTGGCGGACCACTTGTTTACATAGAGGCTTGTTTATCCTGTTACATGCAGCGTCTGTTGTCTGTCTGACGTCTGCCCGATTTCACGTGAATGCAACATCCAGAATACGTTCCGATATGCAACCGCACCGCTAGATGGGGGGAATTCCTACATATTATACCTTTAATTATTCATAATATGTTTGTTTGTTTTTCCAAATTGTATTTTTAAAACCATTTCATGCTCAGCTTTGTCTTATTGGGTTTGAATCATGTATCAATGGCTGTTTGCGTGCTGTTTGTATGGCTACTCTAAACCAGTTTCTCTAACTGGTGTCATTACAGTTTACTAATCTAAATCTTATAATTCTGTCATACATTCATTATCAAATGGTATCTTTATCCATCCATCCATCCATCCAAATATCTAATTCCAACAACTTCCAGCCATACACTAGGTTTTGATGTAGGCTTGTTCCACTGAAGATAAATGATGAGCTGCTGCTCCACAGCCCAGACTGATGATGATGAAGCTTAAAGAAAATGTAACATATGTTGATGCGTAACGTGTGCGTAGCTCGAGGACAGTGCTGCCATGTTCTACCCCCCGGGTGAGTCTGAATACCACAGACATTACTACCAAGCAAATTGACTTTTTATAATGTGTGTGTGTGTAAGAGAGAGAGAGACAGCGAAGGGGGTGGGGGGATATTATTGACTTTGAAATTGAAAAATTATGCATGAAAACATGTTCACCTTGTACGGTGCATAAAATGTTGATGAAAGCATGTTTCTTTGAAATGTGTGATGAAGCACCACATGGGGTTTTTCAGTGTGATGAACACATCACACTGAAACACATGACCTGAACACATTCATTCACTTACACAGGAGATGCAAATGAGTACATGTTTGTGCACATTCCCCTAAATACAATGTATTGTAACAGCAGTCAGGCTAACACTGTATTATTAGCATGTTACACATATAAAGCCGTCTGGCAGTTCAAACTTCTGATGATATTTCACCATTTTGCAGTGTGCTGATGACTGACAGAGGGGTTCTCATAGGTAAAATTAAATGATAAGAAGACCTGATCACTGATACTCTGAGGTTTCACTCTGGTTTCCAATGACAACAATTCAAGCCGTTATTGTGTGAACATGGGTCATTCACAAAAATGTTTTGATTGCAGGTGAAGTCAGAGAAGAGAACCATCTAGAGGTTCTAAACTGACACATATACATCGATCAGGCATTACATTATGAACTCTGAGAGGTGAATAGTGAATAACAGTGAATAACACTTCATCATGGCACCTGTTATAGTGGGTGGGATAGGTATCTCATGTGAACAGCTGCAGCTCTTGTGGGCTGTTCTCAGGTCTGCAGTGGTCAGGATCTATCAACAGTTGCTCCAAGGAAGGAAGAGTGGTGAAGCGGCCACGTGGGGAGAGAAGGCTGACCCGTGTGCTCCATCCAACAGACCAGCTACTGTTGTTCAGACTGCTGAACAACTTCATGCTGCTTCTGATAGAAAGATGTCACAACACACAGTGCAGAGCAGTTTGTTGGATTTGGCAGCAAAAGGGACCAACATAATATTAGACAGGTGGTCATGATGTTATACCTGATCAGTGTATGTGTGGTTAATGGCACAATTGTTATTTTTCACACCTCAGTTTTTGAGCTCTGTTAGGGGACATTGTGTAACTTCTCATTTTATCTAATTCAGGAAAATCAAATTCAATATGTGATTTTTGCTAATAAAAAGCCAAAGAAGTTACATACTCGGGCTTTAAAACCAGACTCAAACTGATTTAAAATTATTTTCAGCTTGCCATTGTTTCACTCATACCAGATTACAGTAGATGTCACAGTGATACAGTGAATGTCTCCTCCATCTCTGTAATGTGCTTTTGTTGCATGATATGATTTATGGTGTGATTCGACTTCAGTGAAATGCGTATTTATGAAAGCAATGTTTGATTTTTGCTAATAAAAAGCCAAATACTGTGGGGTCTTAAAAGAAGTGAAAAGAAAGTGACTGAAATGAGTGCAGCATCATCTTCCTTGTTAAAGCCTGTTGCCTACATTACCCACAATGCAGGCAGATCACCATTAGCTGACTTGTGACTGTGTGGTGTGGACCAGAACCTCCACCCATACTGTATCCCAGATGAAGAGCTGTCTGCAGGGAATAAAAGCTTATTTCTGCAGCCTCACATTTCTCTCTTCATTCCTCAGACTTGTAGTCCTCTCAGCAGCCTGACGTGACATCACTGGAGGCGACTTATCAGATGTCATGCAGCTCCCACCGGAGCAACAAATGCTTCATATGGCTTCTTTTTTTTTCTTCTTTTTCTTCAATCATACAGTGATACTCTCTGAGACTTGTAAACAGACTTTGATGTGTAAAATTCCCCTTTAACCAAATAATGTTTGTTACCTAAACCTGAGCAGACTTAGAATATGATTACAAGCCCCTGCTCATCTGCTCAGACGTGAAGCCGAACATATTGTGTTGAAAGGTGTAGAAAATGTGTAAAATGTGAAGAAAAAAAAACTGAATGCACAATCAGTATGAGACTAATCCCATTCATTCTGGTGTTGGTCAGCGCTCCTCTGAAGTGGACCCAACAATGTTCAGCAATTGCCCTTTTTCCATCTGTAATGTAATTATCACAGATGGCAAACTAATGAGGTTGATGAGTAAACTTCGCTTCACTTCCTGATGGTACAATGACTCTCTTTTCTCCCTGCAAGCTGATTGGGCGGCGGTTCACATGTTTTTAGAAGTGGCTTTAGAGCCGTGCAGCGTAAGATTACAATGGACAGCAGCGACTGGTCCTGGTTTTGAGCAGTCCAGTTTTTGTGATGCTGGAAAAAACCTGAGTCCAGCCCCAAAGACAGCTGGGTAATCTGACTTGATGATTCAGGCCAAGAAAGCTGATGGTTGTCTGCATGCAGCAAGATAAAAGGCAGTTTTATCCTTTAATTTTGTACCTTGTGTCCAGATTCCCCCGAGGTGGGAGCGTAATGTCTAGAATTTCAATGAACGGCCCGGACAACGACTGGCCGCTCTGTATGCACTTCTGTTAATGACCTTTCTGTGGACCAGGTGTAATTTAGAAGTAAAATAATTTCGAGGGCAAGAAAAAAGGGAATTTGGCTCGATGGATCCTCTTCTTCAGCTCACATTATTGGGTTTGAATTATAATGATAACGGCCGGCTAGAAGCTGATATATATTCTTTTGATACACCCAATTGAAACTCAAGTGACTGAAAAGTGAATGTGAAATCAAACTGAGTCACAAACAGTCTCAAATATAGATATCTAATATCAAATGGTGCTGTAATACCTGAATTGCTTTCAGACGCTGGAAAAAAAAGAAAAGCAAAGAAGAAGCGAGTGCTTGTTTGGCGTTCCCCAATCTGAAGTCATATATACTGCAGCGCTGTAGAAAGAGCGGGGGAGGGAAGAACAACAAAAAAAAGAATCCACTCTTCCATCACCTAAATGTCTCTGCAGCCTCACTCTCCCCATCACAAACTACCCCCGCCATTCCAGCAAAGACTAAATAAAAAAAAGAAGAAAAGAAAAGCTATTTCAAATGTAACTCTGCAACAACACCAATAAACCTCCATTTTATTCCTCAGAGACACAACTGCGTGCATCCCACCGGCAGAGGAGGATTGTGTGGTTGTGATACTTAGAAGTCCGAAATGTTTGTGTTACACAATATGAACTATTAAACTTTGCGAGACTTTTTTTATTTCATCGGTTCACGGCGCACTTGGGCTTTTTTTTTCAGATGCACGGTTGGTTTTTGACCTCTATTGTTTCACTCTCCATTGCAAGTTGAACTACAGTAGAGCTCACGCCCAGCTGGAGCGCCCACAGCAGCTGCTGCATCAACACACAGAGATTAGAACAGAGGAATCTGAAAAAAAAAACCTTAAAAACCAAAAGGCGTGTTTGCGACTGCAGGAGACGATCTCGACCAGTTGAATTGCTGGCCTCGCCCCAAAGGGAGCAGGGACTGAATTTACTCCTTATTTACCTGTGTTCTGGTCCAGTGGCACTCTGCCTCAGGGAACTAGATGCAACACAGAGGTGACAGGATGATTAAACTCTATCTATTTTGGACTTAAATTAATTTTCAGTTTTCTAATGAAATGCGGAGGAGAGGCGGCGGTTTGTTATAAAGAACCTGAAAACATCTTTTCTCACTCGGCCTCTGACTCTGAGTGATATCGTCCCACACCATTGAAATGAGTCACAACTCCCCCAGACTGAAAACAAAACCTGCTTTGCGATATTATATATGTATATTTTTATATGGTTTACTAAATGACGTGGCTCAGGGTTAATGAGAAACAGAAGATTTCTGTTGCTACGCTCGTCCCTTCACCTGACGGCATGTTCAGTTGTTTTAGCCAAAATCCACATTCAGTTGTTGATATTTCTTCACAACAGTCCACGGCCACATGCTGCAGTGTTGGATGCCACATGTTTAACCCTGCGTTTAGCCTGATAGAACACATTTAACATCATTTAACATCTGAGGAGCAGCTACACAGCCATCTATTAATTTTCATAATTACCAGTTTCTCCGTAAATTCTGTGACCAAAATTAAAGGATTCAATTATTTCATGATTTATTGTCAGTTACAGAATGTTTTCCCCCACCTAATGTCATCACATCGCTTACAGTTAACCCATTGAAGACTTTTTTTTCGTAAAGTCACTGTAGCAAGTAAAAATCATCTGGGATGGCTGGATTGCATTTTTGTGATTCACTGAAGTTTTGTGTCAGGATGTCAGGATCTGGTTCACCTCTGCTCTCCTTCTGGAAACACACACACACACACAATATGGATACATGCAGATGGGATCTGATCCTGTAATGTGGACTGTCAGTCAGTGAGACTGGATTCTGGTCAGATTTGCAAAAAAATCGCATTTGGGCTGCAGTCTGAGCAAAAGAGAAAAAGATTCAACAAATCATTTTAGTTATCAATTCATTTTCTCTGTTAAAGGGATACTGTAGTTCAACATTTTGGCAAATTGGCCTATTGCCATAATCGCTATAGTCATGTTACCTTTAATTGTTGGTGCAAGCTATTTTTAGAACGGTGGAGCAGAGCCGTGAGCTGCTCAGAGCTACGCTACGGAGGCTAATGGGATTTCTTGATTTCCCTCATCAAACTCATCAACACAATCCAACAACTCCAAAATGCTCTGGTGGACAAGTTGTGACCTGCACAAACACGCTATGAGATAATAACAGAACGTTATGAGACGTTGTTTTAGAGGTAAATTCATGCAAAACCGCTGATGTGTGTTGCCTTCAGGGACAGTTTTTCAGCAAGCAGTCTCTGTATTTATCTCTAAAATAACTCTGTCCTGTAACGTTACATTATTATCTTATACCGTGGTGAATGTGCAGGTCACAACTTGTCCACCAGAGCTTTGTGGAGTTGTTGGATTGTGTATTTTGATGAGGGAAACCAAGAAATCCCATGAGCCTCCGTAGCGTAGCTCTGAGCAGCTCACTGCTCTGCTCCGCCGTTCTAAAAATAGCTTGCACCGACAATTAAAGGTAACAAACCTACTGCTATGACTATAGGGATTATGCCAATGGGCCAATTTGCCAAAATGTTGAACTATCCCTTTAACTGTCAGGATCTGTGAGCAAACAGGAACAAATAGCATCTCCAAAACCTTTTGTAGTCAGACCAACAGCCCACAACTCAGACACACAGTCATTGTAGACACATTCTAATTTTACAGTCGACTTAACAGTTACATCAATTGCCCAATTCCTTTTACCGCTTTGCTCGTATAAAATAACCAATACTACCAATATCTGCATTATTGTTGACATATATTTTCCTATCAGTCACATTATGAGGCTGATTGAAAAAGGTTCAGGTCCTCTAAGTGAAATGTTGAAGACTCATTTAATAGAAGCTGACAGTATCTCAGTCTGATTTCTCCCTGGCAAATGTTAACAACCCTGCTGGAGGGGGATTATGCACTTCCATTTATTTTTTTTAATATCTTTTTTTATCTCAAAAAGGTCAGGGTTTCTTTTACCATCTTGGTCATTTGACAGTGTGTTTTTATTTATTCTTTTTTTTTTTCCTTTTTGAAAATTCCTGTGCAAAGTCTTTTTTTTCAAGCTTTTACAGTGACTCACCTTGAGATGGAGGGAAACATGTCAGAGGTGCTTCTACAGAGCCTAATTCTGTGTGTAAACAGCAGCAGATAAACAGCCTCCAGGGATGTTGAGTGTCAGCCTGTGACTGATGGTAACCAGCTTCTAACAGCGTTTCTCTTTTCTTCCTCCCTCACTCTGCCTTCACTCCTGTTAGTCCTTCCTCTGTCCAACAGCCTGTCTCTCTTTCATCCTCCCTGTCTCCCTCTCAGACAGTGCTATCATTGTTTGAATCCCCCTGACAGTGACTGATATCGGAGATGGAGAAAATGTTAAACAGATGTACCTCTTGACCTTTTTCGCCTCGTAGCACAAGTGGTGTCTGTTTGTTTTTTTCTGAGGTAGATATTGATGTTTTGACAGTTTGAGGTTGGGTAAAAAGAAAGACCTATTGTTGGTGTCTGAACGTACAGACGCGTGGTGGTGAGGTGATGACGATACGCTCCATAAAGTATCTAAAGATCTGACACGCTGTTTGCCTCCTGGATCTGTCGCAGTGATTAGACCTCATAAGAGGTGTTTGCCATTTATGGGCAGATAAAATGTAAGTAAGCTCTTGTACAGAAAAGAAGCCGTTTAGATTGCGGTCATAAACAGAGATTATTTATGACTCCTGTTCTTGTGCTGACGGACAGAATTAAATTATTAAATGTTGCAACCTGAGCTCATGGAGGCCTTTGGCTCGGCAGCAAAGAAACATTTATCACACACACTAACCGCTGAACGCATTTCATCATTTACAACAAAATAAATTGGACCCTCATTCGGCTTTTGACAAGCCTGGGTTTAGATGTGGTTTTTGCGGTTATGGAACTTAAATCGCTTGTGACAGCAGAAGTGCCACCGTTGGCGCGGAGAAGAGGCTGACACAGTGCGTCTCTCCGTATGCGTGCGCTCACGCCTGAGTGTGCGCCTCATGCATGAGTCGGCGTGTCTATTAAAAGTCCATTTTCTTTCTGTCGATGCTGTTAGTCAGTGTAGCGTCTGAGAAGCAGCAGTGCTTTTTTTTTTTCTTTTTTCTCCGTCATTTTTTTTTTTTTTTTTTTTTGGTGGTGAACCATCAATAGCAGATGTGAAGCCCCTCAGCAGCCGCATGCACATTCTGTCTCTGTCTGACAGGCTGAAGAGCCTGCTGAGAGAGCCAGTGTGGCTCCGTAAGGTGACGGCTGTGAACTTTATGAACTCAACTTGACATCTCAGATCTTTGTGTGCCCTGCCTGACACACACACAAGCACACACACATACACAATACAGACTTTTTTTTAAAGGTTTTCTTGGCATTCTCAATGTCACAGTGCTGCATATATTTTCCATAAAGCAACTAAACATTTTAGTGTTCACATTGTGGTGTGACATTGTGGTAAAAACAGTTTGGTTCCCCATGATCCATTAACACCCAGCACATGTGCTGAAGTTCTTACCTGTATTGTGTCTGACTACAAGTCCCAGAATTCTGAGGCACAGAGGAACAACTCAAAAACAAACCGAACTGCTGGTCTGTGAATGACTAACCATGTTTCTATCCACTTGTCACTCATGTTTTCATTCATCAAGAATTAAAGTCAGAGGTTAGAAGACGATCACATACCGTCGTAGTTCTGACCATAAACGGCGAATCGGCGGTGTTATTCTCATGACCCGCCGGGCAGTGTCCGCGAAACTGAAAGTAAGGAAACGCTGGTCAGCTCGCCCAGCATTTCCACCATAAATTAAAATAACAAAATAACGATAGAGACAGAACGATATATTTATAGAAAATGGAGCCATTAACAAGTGTGGGTAACGTAGATTCATCAACATTAACGTGAGATTTTTTTATAACCAAATACAAACTCCTCGTTGTCCCTTTAATGTGAATAATGCTGGTTCAGGTGTGTTTCCATCTAAGACCTTTAAATCAAATAAAAAGCTGTGCGTAATGACGTCATGTGCTGTTTTGCCATCATGTTGCTGTATTGAATTGTTTTCTTATAGTTTAAGGTGTTTCCATTTATTTTGTACTAAATAGCAAAATAGAAGGAGATCCATCCTTGAACTGATCGTCTGAGGTCGGGTTGCGCACATGCCAAGTCTTTCAAGTCGTTGCCTGGAAACCACTGAGCCATACGCACGCCAGCCAAGTTACTAAATGTTGCACAAGTTCTAGGTTAATAGGCTGGTGCTTATAATGCAACATGCCTGTCATCAATGCAGATGCACTGCATGTTAAATAGGCTATAGATACCGGAGGTGCTTTGTGAACGTCAGCACTTCAAACTGTTTCTGGGAGATCGTGACACTTCACATGAAGCCAGTCTGTCGCCTGTACACCTGCAACTTTCTGTTTACTCCTGCCATGTCTTTGAACAGCTGACTACGTGGGATTGACATAAAACATGATCACAACTCACATTTATCCGGCAAAGAACTGTTTCCATCAGCATCTGACGCATAAACTTATGTGTATCCATGAAGAGAAAATCTGATGAGATCAACTGTATTAAGTCTTTATGAATTGTACTGTTTCCAGAAGGCATTTTTAATACGATATTGCTTAAAGCAGAACTAAGCGATCCGGTCGTTTTGGCTAATGCTGCGTTCCAGGCAGGCTTTTGAAACCGTAAATTACAGCTTCAAGTCACGACTTAAGACTTTGTAGCGTTCCAGGCAACCCACTTGTGCTTTACCTATGAAAGTGCACTATAACGGCCACTCGTAACTTCCCACCCGTGAACTCGTACCAGATCGAACTGGTACGAGTTCACAGGTCGGAAAAACACGAGTTACGAGTTGCCTTGAACGCACCATAACTTCTTGTCAGCCGACAGAGTTAGCAGCCCCCGCCCACGTCACGGATCTATTGGTCCTCGTCCCTACGTCACCACATTCACGCGCATCCCTTGGCTGCACACACAGCCCTTCATGCCGTTCTCTCTCCTCATTGGATAAAACTTGTAGGATACGAGAAAAGTTTTCTCCTCGGCTCAGAGCAGAGCAGAGTGACTGACAGACCCGTGTTTCGGTCCAAACACTCTATGTAAGTGATTGCTGTCGGAAGATATAACTATTTAAGACTTATATTAACACAAATATATCACTTACTTCTGCTTTAATGCAAAAAGAAACGTGTGGATGGAAACATGGTTACTGACTGATTAAACAACTTTAACTGGACTCTAACTCAACTACAGTATACAAGATTGGGGGGTGTCTATATGTTGTATGTTGACTATGTATGCTGTCGGTTCACCTGGGGGGAGTGGGGGGGGGTAAAGTGTTCCTACGCAAGAAATATTGACAGAAACAATACAGCAGACTAGTCTGTCACAGAGAAACGAGACCACTGCCCCACCCACAACCTCCGTCACCCAGCAACCACAGGAGGAATAACACTATCCTGGATTGGATGATTTGCTCTGTGAGAACTGTGTGTGGGAATTAGATCATTTTTTAAAACTTATATTTTCTTCCCATTTTGATAAATAGTAAATTGTAATCAAATATTTTTTGCTTGTTGTTTTACTCTTATTGTAACCAGGCAACTAAGATCATCAGATACTGAGCAAGTAAACTGCCTCCAGGGATGTTGAGTAAACCCAAGCCCAGTAAACCCGAGCCATGAATATTGCTGTAACCACAACAACCAATATCAGGTGCAGTACACTGTTGGGACACTTTGCCTGGTTATTGTTGAAAGAGACTTTTTTTTACTTTAGGACTTTTGTTCATGATGGACAGGTCTGTGCATCATGTCTGTGTTTAGGGGTGGACTGTTTAGCACAAACACTGCTGCAGCTTTAGGTCGCTTTCACACCTGAAAGTCCGGACCACAATCCGGACCAGAGGGAAGAAAAGATACATTGTTGCAATTAAGTTTTGGTCCGGTCTGTGTTCACACTGTCCCTTGTCAAAACGCACCTTTTTTGTACACAAATGACACGTGGTCTACAGGTCGTCCAGCTATTGGTCAGAAAATTTGTGAGGGAAAATCACTTTCTGTCATTTTTTTCCTATTCATCAACAATGGGGAGCAGCAGCTTCGACAATTATCCTTTGCAAGGGGACTGTGGCAGGCACACCTCTCTCTCTCTCTCTCTTTCTCTCTCTCTGTGTGTGTGTGTGTGTGAACGGCAATAACGTAGAAAAGGCGCTATGGGGACATGAATGAATGAAACAATATTGCGTTGGTAGAGCCAAAAGCCGAAAAATCTATTCATGGTTGACGTAATTTATTATGGGAAACACTGCTGTTATGGTTTGCTTCCTGTATTTGGTCCTATTAAAAGTCAGATTATGTTCGAACCGGACCATGGTTCACTTCGAACCGGACCGAGTCCTGACTTTTTTGGGGGACCATGGTCCGCTTGTTTGGTCAGACAAAAGTCCGGACCATGGTCCGGGGGAGTGTTCACACCTGAAATTTTGGTTCGGACCAAACTGAAAAGTCCTAAAGTCCGGACCAAACGAGGCTAGTGTGAAAGCGACCTTAAACTCATGTGCCATCGCCTGTGATGTTCACATCATATTGAAAAGTTTTAGATGAAACTGGTCCAACAGTGGAAATTTTGGCAAATAGTTATTCTAATAAGCTGACATGTGTATATGCTGTTGTAGGTCCAGATGTTTACAGAGCTGGAACAAGACGGATTGATTCAGCGCTGTGTCATGGTCAAGAGGACGTGGAGATAAGATGGAAACATCTGACCTGCTCAGGTCCTCACCTGAGGATATGGATATCACATCAGCTCACATATCAGCTAACACTCGTGTTTATGCCGAGGTGTTTCTCTCACCGGCTCTCAGGTCTCACCTCCTGACACAACATGAAGAAGTGGTGCTTCCAGAGGGAGCGTGAGTAGATCCCCTGCTCATTTGCATTGAAAGAAGCCCGTTGGGGTTCAGGTTCGGGGTATCTGCCCCTCGGTTGCCCTCCTTTTAGTTCAGGTACGTCCAACTGGGAGGAAACCTCAGGCCTGGTCTGGAACGCGATGGAGGAGGTTTTATTTCCCACCCGACCCCGGATCACCTCAGAGTCTCCCTGGAGGAGCTGGACTGGAAGTCAAAGTGGTCATTGTTATTTACAAAAGTTTACTTTGCTGTGATTGGTGGCTGTAAAAATGCCCCTAGGTATGAATATGAGCATGCAGCGCTGTGACAGACTGGTGACCTGCACGGTTAGTAAAGCCAGTTGATGGAAGGAAGCAGGGGAGAGAACCTTTATTTGCACATTACTGGTAAATGACAGGCTGTCTGTCAGTCTGATAACGTTAAATAGAAAAAAAAAAAGTTGCATACCACTGAGGTCCACTTAACAAAACACCTACAGTATAATGTCACAGCAGCTTCACAGAGATGAGGAAACTCCACTTTATCTGCTCTGTTATGCTTGGGAACAGATGCTTTATAGGAACAAAAGTTTACACAGTTTGTGTTCTCCAGGGGTTCTCTGAAGTGGAGCACTCCCGCATTCTGATTGGTTACCGCTGAGCAAGATCCGCCGCCAATCATGGTTCACTGTTCTCCACCTGGAGACACTGGCTCACTTAGAAAATGAGTGACTGCCATGGATGACGCACGACTTGCAGCTGAAGACAGGGGAGAATAATCTGCTTCATTTAACCTGTGATCAATGATAAGGATGTTCTATTTTGGAGGGAAAAAAAGGACAATTAGATAATTAGAAAAACTTTGCAGATACTTCTGAAGAATAAAAACTCTACTTTCCCTTTTTTCTTTTTCTTTTTTTTTTAACCTTGTCTGACCCTCCTGAACAGTGAGAAGCTCCCTCTGAGGTGTAAATAAAATACCTGGGCCTCCTGCCCCGGCACAAAAGCTTTCAAAGCCTCTGACTTGACTTGATGGATTGGTGAGATTGAGGGAACCTTATGTGACACACACACACAAGCACACACACACACACACATACACACACACATACATGCACTGACTCTCAAATCAGGGCAGAGAATCTGAGCCGTCTGCGCATGTGTTGCTCTCTGCTCTCAAGGTCACTGTGTGTTGTATCAGTGACAGCATCAGGAATTCTCCACCTCTCCTGACCGAAGACTCCAGCCTCGGGGAGATTTCCCTCCACAGCCAGAGTCAAGGGGTTGCGTGGCTGTGTTGATGTGTGTGTTTTAACATACTAGAGTTTGTGCTAACATGTGCGAGGAAGCCCTCCAGCACATGCACTTCACATCCATACAGAGATTAGGCGACATACACGTGGCCAAGAGGGAATTCTGTTTGAACCTGGTGGTGCACATTTGCAGGCAAAGAGCGCGCACACACACTCTCTTTCTCACACACACATACACACTTGCAACACTCCACTGCAGAGAATAGACTATTCTCTTTGATACCAAAATGCAGTTAATACAACAGGACACCTCTGGTGCAGCTCAGCCTCATGGTGAGGAGGAGGAGGCTGAGGGAAGAATCTCCTTTTCCTTTCTTGAAACCTGTCTCCGTCTCTTTCCTCCTTTGTGTCTCTCACTCTTTTTTTTCTGTCTTTGTCTTTTGTCCACTTACTTGCTTTATTGGCATGGATGTTACAAGAACTATGTTGCCAAAGCATCAAGAATCAATGAAACAAAACAAATACAACTCACAGAATCAAATATATAATAAAAAAATAAAAATTTATACATTTATACTGTATACCCTATGCATGTGTGTGTGCTGATGTTGTCTCTCTCTTATACCCTTCCTCTGGTGTTCGGGTCAACAGTGACCCGTTTTCAAGTTTTAAATGCATAGAAGTACCACATACATTGTTTATAGAATCAAGACTTTTTGACTTTGTCAGGAACCTCTATTTAAACAAAATAAAACATTTTTGGTTTTTTTCACAAAGTTCTAAAATGCGCTGGTGAAAATTGTTACATTTGTGGTGTTCGGTTCAATTTTGACCCGGTTATAACGATAAGAACAATAATTACAGTTAAAACTGAAATCATAAGTGCAAAACCAACCTTTTCATGGATAAAGAAGCCTAACAATGAGAAACAAATGGGATGATAAATAATTGTTTTTAGTGTGTTTTACAGCTGATTGAACACTCATGTCAAAACTGACCCTAACACTATAGATGGTAGCAGAAAGCTGACAAGAGGAAGGTTACATTGAAGCCAAGGGTCATACTGATAAAAAAGGCCCAGGGGCCCACACCAAAAAATATTAAAACCAATATTTTCATGGATAAGGAAGTCTAACAATGTAACCAAGAGAAGAAAAACTAATTGGATGAAAAAAAAGGATTTAGTGTATTTTACAGCTGATTTAAAATGCGGGTCAAAACTGACCAGTAAAAAGCTGACACAAGACGAAGGATACACAGATTGGGTGTCAAGTTGTTATATAACAAAAATATACACATAGTTCATATTAAATTATGATGATAATAATAATAATAATAATAATAATAATAATAATAATAATAATAATAATAATAATAATAATAATAATAATAATACATAAATAAAGAAATAAAAAACAACAACAACAATAGTATATCATATCAATAACAGCTTTCATGTGTTTCTCTAGTCTCATGGCAGAGTGTTACATATTGTGCAGTTAACTTTACAAATTGTGGATCTTCTCCCAGACAGACTTTTACTGTAACAGTTCATCACATGTTTTCCCTGAGACTCTCTCTCTCTCTCTTGCTCATATCTCCTCCAGCAGTTATCAGCTCGGAATTATTTTGACCAGGACGTCATCGCTGACAAATACCCCTCCATCCCACAGGGGCCGAATCTGCCCATCCCTCTTTCCGCAGAGGTGCCCTTCATCTAAGTGGGAGAATTTAGCATTTCACACACATGGACACACACACACATACACACACACTGGCATAAAATTCTAACTGCAATGACAGATTCACAGTAAGAGTTGAGTTATTACATGTTTCAGACCTTTGTCTCCTTGTCAGCTGGGATGATTCATGCCTCTGGGTGCCCCTGTTCTCTGCCCGGGCCCTTTTTTTTTTTTCAATGTCTTTTCTCAGTTTGTCTCTTCCTTGCTGTTAAATGCTTATTTGTGG
This sequence comes from Trachurus japonicus, assembly GCF_045865225.1. Classification (NCBI taxonomy): domain Eukaryota; kingdom Metazoa; phylum Chordata; class Actinopteri; order Carangiformes; family Carangidae; genus Trachurus; species Trachurus japonicus. The sequence goes on along the minus strand of NC_140927.1, from coordinate 4,120,380 downwards.
ATGTACACAGAGATATAGGCCTCATATCTCCATTTATAGAGAAATATGTATGGAAGAATATGACAAAAGTAAGTGTTAAGACATGCTGTATGTCCTAAAGAGGAAGGTGAGGTCACCATGTTCCCCACAGTTAAATGTGTTGCTGCTATACATTTGCAGGTCATTTATTTGATGACAGTACTGGTCAGATTTACAATAGTTTGTGCTGTGTTCATGTCTGATTTATGGTCTGTTCCAAACCTCTTGGCATTCCAACAAAGATACAGCCTCCCCCCTCCGCCTGTAGAGAAGATATCCGGCTAAAACCGAGACGGACTGATCCAAAAAGTTTTGTAGCACAGGACATAAAAGCGAGATTCTCAAAGTTTAGTTTAACCTTCTTTTACAAAGCCAGGAAATATACTTTGAGTCAGCTTTGTGAGGTTTGATTCAGAGGAGCAGGATCATGGTCAACCCGAGAGATGTTGTCATCACAGAAATCACACAGTCATCACACAAAGCTGCAACAGAAGCCATTTTTACTACAGTATTTTACACTACATGGTTGGACACAGCAGCTCAGGACACTAGGGTGTATGACCCTCAATATTGAGATTCTCCGACACCACCGTTGGGAGCAAGGGCTACCCAGTATACATTGCGTATTTTCACCAAACAAAGATGGCGTCGAAAGCTGCAAAGAAAGCGTTAATAGAGATATAAATATTACGCAAAACCATTTCATTATTTTAGTTTAGGCCCATTTAATGGATTACTTACCTCATTGTTGCTTTTTTATTTTATGATCTTTTGTCAAATGCTATTGTTTAGTTACAAAATGGTCATTTTTCTTGGTGGTAATGTAGTTATTAAGTTGTTTTATCAAGATACAGCCTACGTAAAATGTTTGCACCGATAATGTTATAAGATGGCCGGGCTAATAGCCCTTAATACTTGGTTTTGTGGGCTACTAAGATTAAGGATTGAGTTTGAGGGTTAAGATTGAGGGTTGAGATAGGAATTGGAATTCACACAGGAATTGAACCACCCACCTTCTAATCCGTACAACCACTCCTTGCCCAGTGAGCACAATACCCTTTTGACTTTAGAACTCAAATTAGTAAAAGTATGAATCATACATGATCTCATTGTAGTTATGAAAACAAAACTGATGCAAAATGCATAATATGCAAATAGTTGTTTTAGGAGACAGTTTCTGAGGACCAGTGGCAAATTCAGCATAATTTACAGCAGATAATTGAGATAATTACCTCCCTGGTTCCCGTGCACCACTCACCGACTGACTGGATTTAATACAAGTGTGATTAACTGTAAGAGGGTCACAGAAACAATAGACAGTGTATTTACTGTCTGAGCATCTTGTTGCTGCAGCGTGACACTCTCAGGTGGGAGGGTGTCGCTTGCAGCTATCGGAGGCAGACGGACAGAGAGACAGTGGTGGTTGCAGCAGTGTGTGTGTGTGTGTGTGTGTGGGGGGGGGGGGGTGCTGCCTGCTGTGGACAGTCAGGGCCACCACAGGAGCCCCCACTGCTCCCTGCTGCTTCCTGCTGCTCAGCACTAGGCTGAGGTCTGACGGGACACTTCACATGAAATCACTTCCCCCGGGGAGTTGAGCATCATCCTGAGTTCAGACCAGAAGGAACTGGACAAGTTTGCTATGTGAAAGGAAGGGGATTTACATGTGGCAGAGGGAAAAATTATAGGCAGATTTATCAGTTGTTTACAATCACCATGAGACTGTAGGACAGATGTGTGTTACTGTGGGTCACAGTGAGTTTTCATAACTGATGTAAATGACTGACTGACTGACTGACTGACTGACTGACTGACTGACTGACTGACCGACCGACCAAGTAACTGACTGACTGGCGGACTGAAGAAATGCTTGATCAACTAAATAACTGACTGACTGACTGACCAATAAGTAACTAACTAATAACTGACTGACCGACTGACTGCCCGACTAACTAACCACTGACTGGCGGACTGAATAAATGACTCACCGACTGACCAATAACAAACTAACTAACTGACTGACTGACTGACTGACTGACTGACTGACTGACTGACCGACTGACCAATAAGTAACTAACTAACGACTAAATGACTGACTGACATGTGTTGAGTGAAAAGGCAAATTATGATGGATGGATGGATGGATGGATGGATGGATGGATGGATGGATGGATGGATGGATGGATAGATAGATAGATAGATAGATAGATAGATAGATAGATAGATAGATAGATAGATAGATAGATAGATAGATAGATAGATAGATAGATAGATAGATAGATAGATAGATAGATAGATAGATAGATAGATAGATAGATAGATAGATACCAATCTCTAATACTAATGCAATAGGAAGTACATTTGATAAAATGATATAAATACAATGCTGATGAATATAGATGAATAATATTGTTGTAGCACAGTTTTGTTATAGCTAATTAGAAATACTAGTCCACAGATTGGCGTCTGGGGGATTCAGTGAACTCCTCATAGAGAGTAAAAATAAATAATAAAATAGAGGGACAGATTGTTTTTATTTTGCTCTTGCTGCATCATTTTTTTTGCATGCACAGAAAAAAAAATCCAGCAACAATGATTCCTGATTTCTCAGATTAGTTTTGACAGAGACAATGAATCAGTGAGATCTCAGATAGGTGGGTAAGGGGGCGAAGTCTAATGAGGACAATATTGCGTTGCATTATATGAGCAATATCATCTGTGTTTTTAAGATTCACTCAAGACAAGAGATATCAAGACACGTTTTGTTGTAGTTCCTCAACTTTACTTAAAGCAGAAGTAAGCGATATTTTTGTAATATAAGTCTTAAATAGTTATGTCTTCCAACAGCAATCACTTACATAGAGTGTTTGGTCCGAAACACGGGTCTGTCAGTCACTCTGCTCTGCTCTGAGCCGAGGAGAAAACTTTTCTCGTATCCTACAAGTTTTATCCAATGAGGAGAGAGAACGGCATGAAGGGCTGTGTGTGCAGGGACGAGGACCAATAGATCCATGACGAGGGCGGGGACTGCTAACTCCATCGGCTGACAAGACGTTATGGTGCGTTCAAGGCAACCCGTAACTCGTGTTTTTCCGACCTGTGAAGTCGTACCAGTTCGATCTGGTGTGAGTTCATGGGTCAGAAGTTACGAGTGGTCGTTATAGTGACTTTCACAGGTAAAACAGGTCGGAAAAACACGAGTGGGTTGCCTTGAACGCTACAAAGTCGTGACTTGAAGCTGTAATTTACGGTTTCAAAAGCCTGCCTGGAACACAGCATTAGCCAAAACGACCGGATCGCTTACTTCTGCTTTAAGTGATACGAGGTTCTTTATTACCCCAGAGAAGGAACGAAGGAAGGAAGCTAGGAATGTTGGAAGGAATGAATGAAGGAATGAAGGAAGATAGATAGATAGATAGATAGATAGATAGATAGATAGATAGATAGATAGATAGATAGATAGATAGATAGATAGATAGATAGATAGATAGATAGATAGATAGATAGATAGATAGATAGATAGATAGATAGATAGATAGATAGACGATAGATAGATACAGTAGATAGATAGATAGATAGATAGATAGATAGATAGATAGATAGATAGATAGATAGATAGATAGACGATAGATAGATACAGTAGATAGATAGATAGATAGATAGATAGATAGATAGATAGATAGATAGATAGATAGATAGATAGATAGATAGATAGATAGATAGATAGATAGATAGATAGATAGATAGATAGATAGATAGATAGATGTGTGTGAAACCTGACACTGGTGTTATCTGCACTCACATCACATTATCCAGAAAAGCACTTGCGTTTGCCTCTCAGCTCGGTACGTGTGAGCTGCTCTGCCCCGTCTGCCATGTGTGACACAGGTGTCCGTGCGCAGAGTGAAGCTGTGAGCTGTCAGTGTCACTGCAGCCTTAAGTGCAACAGAAAGAAGGAGAGAATGTGTTAGCACAGGAGCTGGAGGCCAAGCAGGACAAGCAGCACTTGAAATGTTACAAGGAAAAAGAAAGAAATAATTACAACTGCAACTGTTTCCTTTTTCTGTGTGGATTAATGCATCAATTACTCTGGCTGTTGTTCATGTGCTAACTTACCTGCCTCTATATTGTGTCAGTCATCCTATACAATTCAATCTGAGTGCAGGAAATCCTCCTTCAATGTGCTTTAATAGAATTTTTAGAGCGCTAGAAGAAAACAGCTGACGTGTTTATACATGGAGTTAATCAAGATGAATACACTCTGCTGTGTAGCACCAGTAATGCTCCTTTCTTCCGTCTCTTCACTTTTTTTTTTTTTATCAGCCTCTGTCTCGTTTCCTTCTTCTGCCTGCGTCTCCTCTCCGGCCTGTCAATCACAGCGCCGTTTCATCTCGTCACAATTTGGCTTCCTACGCGTCCACCGCCACCATTTCCATATCTGATCAGCTCAGTATTTCCTGCCCTGCTTATCTCTGTCCTTTCTGCTGTCTACAGATGTGTCGGCGGTGTTCGAACCTGTGTTAAATAAGCCCCCGGGCTCAGTGGGACGCTTCTCTGGCTGTGGAAGAAGAGATGTAATCCCCTCTGTGTTTGAATATGGCTTACAAAGTCAAAGCTCCTCTGCACACCGGCCTCACAGACAGCCACATGCAAACAGCTCGAGCTGGTTTTTTTTTTTCATTTTTTTTTTTTTTAAGCGAAGGCCGTGCTTATCTCCTCGTGCACAAAGTGGACGTGGAGCAAATGAACACTGCAGCCCATGGGGTTGGTTGTAATTGTGATTCAAAGGCTGACACAAAGGTTGGAAAATTTGGACCTCGTGAATTTTTTTTTTTTTTCTCCTCTCCTTGCACTTGTTTATTTGCTACATACTGTATAAACGAGCAGTGGCGAGCAGGATGAATGCCTGTCGTTCTGTCTGACTTGTTGTCATCCATCACTCCCGGATGTTTTCCTGTGCCGTGCTGACACTCCGTCTCCCTCTCTCCTCTTCCTCCCCATCCTCATCTCCGAAAAAAATTCCAGGCCCAGACTATGATAGAGCTCGCGTTCACTCATTTTTTTGCATCATTGCAAACTCAAAATGGGACCCTTAAAGTTTCATGAATGTCACTTTGCACTTTCTATACAAATGTTTGGGTTTTTAGCTGCGTTCACTGACCACTCGCAAAACCCTGGACATCCCATTAAAGAGGATAAAATAGTAATGACAACAAGAAACCAATAAAGACAAACAAGAAGGAAGAAGTGAAGTTCATGCTGAGTGCTGATCTCTGACCCACAGCTGTTTCTCCCCTCCGACGGGCACCATCAGCTCATTTCCCATGATGCTTTGCGGTGGATGTTTTTTTTTATATAGTATGAGTGAGTAGGACTTCATAAATGAAATTCTCATTTTGTCTGAGATATTTGTCTTGACCCGGAGGTCTTTCGATTAGTGTGTGCATTTCTCTGAGCTCACCCCGTCGAGCACATTCCCTAAGTCCTCCTGTCCTTTCTTTTTATAATCCACATTTACTCTGCACTCACAGAAATATTAATATTTGATAGGGACCAGTTGGAGAAATGCAAGGGGTGGACTCCACACGTGCAATAATGGGAATGCTCTCCCTCTGATCACACTCAAGCATAAATTGGACTTGGTGATGTCTGGAAAACGCTCTGAGTGCCCAGACCCTCGGTCAGGAGGACGGGGACAGACAGGTCTCTGCAGAGAGGTGGGGGACGCTACTGGCTTTCTCACTGGAAATGGATGTTAGAGGGAGAAAGATGGCGCTTTTCTTCATTAATATAAACTTGTTTGGGAGCAGGGCGCTTCTCCCTTCCCAAAAACTGTAGATTATATAATAAAACATTCATGAACAACCTGAAGGATGGGTGGCTGTGATCAAGGGCCCAGGTAACTTCAAAGTAAGAACATCATACATTAAATTGTACTTTTAAAAACATTTTTACTGATTCGCAGTTGCAGTAAACAATACATCCAAAGAGAGTCACATTTTCGTTTTTCTGTATAACTCAACACCCACTCCACCCATCCCACATCCTAGAGACCCTCACATCAGTATTTCAACAGGTTAATATACCCAAATCGGTTTTAGAAAACAGCGTGTAGAGAAAAAAAAGGAACATGGGCAGATAATTACCTCCAGTTAAAGGGATAGTTCACCCAAAATTCAAATTTCTTGAATTTTCTTCAAATTATCTACTCACCCTCATGTCAACTAAGAGCTGTGAGAATTTTCAGAGTCCTCCGTGCCTTCTCTGAGTTACGGGGGGGTCCGTGTAGCAGTATTTGTCCATATAATGGTTGTGAATGGATACCACTTTTCTTCGTCCAAAAAGACACACCAAAAAACATCCAAATACCTCCATACTGCTCGTCTGTAATGTCCCTCTTGTATTGAAGCCCCGACATGAGAAATTGTTCCGCCGGTCAGTGCAAATCACGCGAGATTTGCACTGACACAGGAAGAGCAGTGAACTGAGACACTGGGAGCTTCCGCTACAAACAAGCTTAAAATATAGACTTATTTAATTTAATTATTTTAATTTTTTTAAGCTTCAATACAAGAGGGACATTACAGACGAGCAGTATGGAGGTATTTGGATGTTTTTTGGTGTGTCTTTTTGGACGAAGAAAAGTGAGCTCCATTCACAACCATTATACGGACAAATACTGCTGCGCGGACCCCCCCGTAACTCAGAGAAGGAACAGAGGACTCTTAGTTGATATGAGGGTGAGTAGATAATGAGTGAAATTTGAATTTTGGGTGAACTATCCCTTTAAGTTAAGTACTGTAAGTAAAGGTATGTATATAAGTATAGGTTGTTTGCTGCAGAAAGAAAGAAAGAAAGAAAGAAAGAAAGAAAGAAAGAAAGAAAGAAAGAAAGAAAGAAAGAAAGAAAGAAAGAGTATAGGTTGTTTACTGCAGAAAGGAATAAATAAAGAAAGAGTATAGGTTGTTTGCTGCAGATCAGCCCATTGTTCCTGGGCCAGTCTGGAAATGTACACACTTTTAACACAAGATAAAGACAGTATTGGTCTGAGGGTGGAGGTCTTACAGGCTGTATTGGTTTGATTTGTGTGGGTTAAGGGTGTTCGTGTCAATTAAACCGAGTGATAGAGGATTTTGGTATGAGTGTTGTAGAGGGTAACAATGGTGTTTCTGTTTTCACTTTCTCTCCTTTTGGTTTTGTTTTCTCATAAGATTTGTTTCTTCTGTTGTGTTTTCTCTCTTTACTCCACTCTGACCTTTTCACCTCCACCTCCGCAAACACAGAAACAGTCATTTTGGCTCCAGGAGTCAGTAAATCCCCACTAACCCTGTTGCTAAAAAGTTCAACTTAACAGCAGAGACACACATTTTTTCCAAATGTCTCGGTCTCTACAGGTAAGTCCTCTCCTTTATGACTATTGTGCAGAGGGTGTAGGACACTTTGAGTGACAGTTCGGTCCCATCACAGTGTGAGTCAGAGTGTGACCTCTTACCTATAGGCAAATATAGGAGAAACACTTTGACTTGTTGGTTCATTGACAACATGGTTAACGGAACATGAGGGAATCTGTGCTGAGTGGAGCAGCTCGGTCTAAGAGCCATTTGTCTTGTAGTTGATGAGCTTGATAAACTTGGAGTTTCAATGTCATAATGTGTTGCTGTCCTGTCGTAATGTCTGTCTGAATTAAATATTCATTTGAAGACCAACACTAATTAGCTTTGTGCTAGTTAAAACCAATTTAAAATCACAAATTAAAAAGCAGAGGTACTGGTTCATACCAGCACAAAGGCCTCAATCAGCAGGAAGCAATGCAGTGTATTTCATTATGACAAGACCTAGAGTAAAGCTTAGAAATCCATTCCAATCATGCTGAAATGTGAGTGATAGTTTGTATGTCTACTCCAAATGAAAACCAGGGGAGCTGTCAGCAGTGCAGAGAAAGAAGGGGGAAAAAAATCAGTCATGTGGCTCTGGAGTTGACCTGCTCTGGCCATTATCAGTCAGGAAACATGCAAATTCAAGCTGGACGACACAAACAGGGAAACAGAGATGAATAGTAATAGGCTGTTGCTGCTTTTCTTTGGACTGGAGTTGTGGTGCTGAAGGGACAGCTCCTGTAAAGTCACATGTTTGCATGTGCTCTCTTCATTTCCTTCCAGTTTATTTGTTCACCATAGTCCATCATTTATTTAGCATATAATATAATAGTGTTTCCATTGTTCTTCTTGCTCTGTGGGTCAATAAAAAGGGTCCAGGGTCAGTGTGTTGCAAAATTCCTTCATGTGGGTTACCCATTGCAGCACTTAGAGTAATAACCACACCCCTAAACACATGTTTCTACCTTCCATTCAGTCTCACCCAATAATATGTAGCAACTAGACAACATGTATTATTTCTGGATATATTTCCTGATGTTCTGTATATTGATTGCAGTTTTGGACAAAATATAAATGATTTAAAGAAAGGCTTACAAAACGCAATTGTAAACTTTTTTTTTCCAGTGAGTGATGATATGCAAATAAAGCTGTCCAGTGAACAAAATGATGGAGAGGCAAACCCCCTCATAACTGGCAACAGCCACATTTCAGGGATTTCTGGAGAGATAATAGTCATACAGTCAAAATGTTTTGGATGGTGTGATGTTGTCAGGTTTAAATCATGCAGTGGAATGGGAGGTCTGAACCCTCTGATTAAGACCTGAACAGCCCCACTAGAGGGACATTTGAAGGAGGTCATAACATTTACTTAATATTCTTACCAATAATTGTAAATATTACAATATATTTCCCATCTTCATGTCTGCAATAATGTTGCACTATCCAGACACTCCATCACTGGGCCATACCTTTAACCTTGGCATTAGGTAAATGTCTCCATGTGTTGTGTTGACATGTAGTCACAGCTGTAGTAAACTATCATAACACTTTTTTAATTAGATCAAATATTTCAAATATCATTTTTTTTTGGATGGGCACTAAAATTAGTTTATATTTAACTTTAGCCTTCAGTGAAGTGTTTGCTAATAGATAGATAGATAGATAGATAGATAGATAGATAGATAGATAGATAGATAGATAGATAGATAGATAGATAGATAGATAGATAGATAGATAGATAGATAGATAGATAGATAGATAGATAGATAGATAGATAGATCACTTTTAACTGAGGAAATTGCATGTCTGTGACACTGAACACTTTTGTTGGGGGTTCAGGATTAAAATTACGTATAGGTATCAATGACTGACTGACTGAAAGCTTATATTGCAGGTAACCTGTCTGTTTTACTGTTTGGTTTTTATTATAACGTAGACATATTCCAGAGGCCTGCCAATGAACTAATTATTATCGCCAAAACAATTTTTTACACACATTTGGCAAGTGACGGGGGCTAATTTCATACCCTGATCCACCACATTCATGTGACAGCCTTAGATAAACAACTCTCACTCAGCCTGTTAATATTTCACACCCTAATAAGAGAGATATATTTCTGAGCTTTGGACAACAACATGAACTTGGGCACTGACCTTGTTATTGGACCTTTTAACACAACAAAGATAATAGTATAGTGGCGGCAAAATCCACATTAAATATTCTTATTGAATGTGCCATAGTTGTGCAGGAACAGATGAAATATCTGTTCCTCTCAGAAAATCGAACAGATCAGGGTTTTAGTTCAACATCTATCATTCACTTTGCAGGCCAACGTTTCTGACTTCTGGAACATTTACAATGTTGTTGTTGATATGTTGTGTGTATGTGTTGTCTGTATCTGTTTACAAACTCATAGCTGTCATAATCTTATCATGTATTAAAACTGATCATCCTCAGTAAGAGCGATCAGCATTAGCAATATTTCAACATTGGCAACACACACACACACACAACACATACACTCTAGTGCTCCTGCTTGAAGTTGCTCTGGTGATGTCATGTAGAAGTGGGCCTTACTGTAATAGGGAAAACCTGCCAAGTCATTTTAGAAAGCCACAGCTCTGCAAAGATTAAGAGGATTAAAAACAGACCAGAGTTTTTTGTCCAAACAGCAAAGCTTCAAATGGACAACCCTGTTCTAACAGTGTTTGGACAATGTCCCCGAGGCCAAAATCAGCACTGCTGTCTCCCCACTCCTCTTCCAAAACGAGCAACACAGGCTGTGTGGAGGGATTCTCTCAGACACATCTCCAAGCTGCCATGCTTGCTAGTTGATCTGACTCAAAATGTGGCACCTTGAGGCTGTTTGTCATCCTGCTCTCAAACCCACAACACTCACACAGCTCCAAGGCTCACTTCATTTTTTTTCCCCAGCAGTTCAAGGCCTGATTTTATAAATATGATCCTGAGGTAAATAAACAGAAAAGTACAAATGTTCCTACTGAGAATTTTTGAAAAGGTTAGAGTACTATGTATATATAGTGTATATATATATAGTATATACAGTGTGTGCGTGTAGCCTTCCGCATTTATCTTGCACAGATGTGTCTGCGCTTAACATGGCAGAGGCTTCATGGAATCCATCACCATAGTGACATGGCAGACGTTTTCCTCATGTTGTTGCCATGACAACCTTTCAGACACAGAACATTTATTCATGTGCCAAAAGCGAGAAAAGCCTCCCCAGGACTACTGACTCTATTAAGAGTTTTATACAGTTAATGTCCACACACACACACACACACACACACACAACACTCGCACATACACACTACTGTGCACACTTACTGTACATTGACCGTGTTGACATAGTTTTGCAAGTGCAAATAAAGATTGATTAAAAGCATATTCTTTTTTCTGCAGCTTCATTAGGATCTCCTCCTCTCCTCCGTCTGTACCTAACAGCTCCTATCTGCTGCTATTCGCTGCAGCTAATTGAAGTGTTTGTGTTAAAAGACCTGGGGAAGGTTCTGAGGGGCCCTATTTAATAAAGTCTGATCTCATTAAAAGATACAGCCGCCAGTGTGAGCGCGGAAGAAAAACACGCCGGAACAAAGAAGGAGAGGCCAACCAGAGCATCAGCAGGTTGTATTCCAACATAATGAAACGGCGCCATTTACAATGGGCAAATCACCGGATTAATATGCACAGAACAGGCCCGTCCACTCAGCTCCGCATTTTTATAAGGGGTTGTTTGTTTCAGTTGCTGTGGAAGTTCTGATGTGGTTGTGATGCTACCAGATGGGGCATGATGCGTTTAATGGCGAGCAGCATGCAGCGGGAGACAGAAGGGACGGAGCAGGAAGTAAAACTGGCCTCTTAACTCTGACTGGTCCAACAGACACAGCATCACATGCAGTCCACTGCACCACCAACCACATGCCCATTCATGATATACAAATATATTAGTAACAACTACAGAGAGTATCATTGGCACAGACAGGACCTTCTAAGCATTTTGATGATTGTAAGCACTTTATCATGACACGGTTGCACTTTTGTACTGCCTGAATCTGTATTATTATCTATTGTACTGTAAACTGACTGCTGCTATTTTATAACATGCTTTTGTTTTTATTTATTGTATTTTTTTGTACCAGGGAACATCTATGTATGGGACAGCGGATGGAAATTAGCCTGTGGCTACAATCCGGCTTGTTTACGATTTTGTTTCGTTCATGAACTTGCATTGTCCCAATTTAAATAAATTGAATTGAATTACAACTGATGATATGTATTTCATGAAGAAAAGCACAAGCTTACTTTAAAATAACCACAACCACAAAACAGGTAGAACCTTAAAGATGACGATGTAGTTATGTGACCTTTGTAAAGTGGAGGACTAAAGAATAAAAGATTAACCTTCGTCTTGTGTCAGCTTTCTGTTACCATCTCTTTTGTTAGGGTCGGTTTTGACCCGTGTTTTAAATCGGCTGCAAAATACACAAAAAACTTTTTTTTTCCATCCAATTTGTTTTTCTTCTCTTGGTTACATTGTTAGGCTTCGTTATCCATGAAAAGGTTGGTTTTTATTTCAGTTTTAACTCTAACTATAGTTCTTATGTTCTTATTGTTGTTACCAGATTGAAACAGACTCTAAAACCACAAATGTCATAATTTTAAATAGAGAATTTTAGAATTTTGTGATTTTTTTTATTTTTTATTTTGTTTAAATAGAGGTTCCTGACAAGGTCAAAAAGCCTATAAACAAATGTGTGTGGTACTTTTATGCATTTAAAACCTGCCTACAGAAAAACCACATGAACTTCACGTGTGATTTTTCAGATGTGAAAAAGTTTGCACATGGAAATCATGTTATTTGCACATGTGTTATCATGTACAGCACATGTGTTAAACTTCACTGGCGATCCAAACACAAGAGGGGGGTTAAAAAAAGAGCAGAACCACTGGATTTATTTTTGTTCTTTCGTCCTTCATTGGATCTTTTCAGTGATAGTAAACCTCTATAGATGTGGCTGATCACACTGACCATGAGGAGAAAAACACAGCTCTTATCCTGATAAATAAACTTTCCCGTTGTTCCCTCTGCAGTTAGTACTGGACCCTCTGGGGACCGGACTGTGTGTTGTCTGTTTAGTTTTCTACTAGCAGACGTACAAACTATTTGAAGCACTGAAGCATTTTGGCTTTTATTCTGGATTTTTAACTCAAACCATGATGGCGATACCAGCATGAAGCATGAGCATGTGGGCGGAGCCGTGGGGACCGAGCAGAATATAGTTAACTGGAGAGGGAGATGACGGCCCCGATGGAGCCAGAGTGGGCTGAGCAGCCATACATCCATCTCTGTCCCTCTTGTTTTCTCTCTCTCTCTTCCTCTGTTTGTTACTGTCTGATGTTTTATTCCTTTAACATTCAGCCAATGGCCTAATTTGTGCAGCAGCCCATCAGGAGATGGTCCCGGTTTTCCCACTGGCCACTCCATCATTGATCCAGTGACTCTTGTGTTGGCAAAGGTGTCATTTCCCCTGGTTGTGTTGGAGGGGAAATGTGTGACCATCACTTTTCAAAGTGTTGGTAAAAACAAACTGTCATTCTGACTTTAATATGTGGCTTCAACATGGATCTAACAGTGGGCTGTTTCTCAGGCACTGTCATTCCCTGTGGTTGGTAGGGTGAGCAGGTTATAGATATGTTCAACAAACCTGGACAACACAGACGAGACGGGAAAAAACACTGTTTTTTCATGCACTGATCAATTTTGAGATTTTTGGCTATTTTTCTTCCTTAACATGTATTCTTTAAGAAAAGTCAAAAGAAATGGTAGAAAATCCACATTAAGGTGGTTATTTTACTTCATTTTATCTCTTTCGTCAGTAGATTTCTCCTAAATTCACCAAAAGTTAACAGCTACTGTGACATACTGAGCTGTGTCTGTTGTCTGACCCATGTCATGTCAGGTATCATTGTAAAAAAAAATGTCATTTCCTCCGTATCCACAACCAATTGTAAAAGTATGATTTACATTAACAATCTATGGAATTTTACAGTACAAGTCTGAGGCCGTTTTCTCAAAATGAGTTTTTCCTCAGACTCTGAGCCTGAAATCTCCACTTCAGCAGCACTTACAGACACCAAACCTTCCTGTTTTATTCCAGTCTATATTCTGAAGGTTTTTACAGAGGGGATTGTTGATATATCATTCACAACCTGATTTATACAACATTTTATTCCTAAAAACTTGGCAAAATTTGATTTTTTACGCCTGGTGACAGTATTTTCTCATTTACAAAGTGATAAAAAGAGATATCCAAAATCCCCTCTGTAAAAACTTCTGACTCTAATATGTCAACAAAATAAAACAAGAATTTTTTTTAATTAAAGTATATTTTTGGGGCATTTATGCCTTTATAGATAGTACAAAACGGGGAGGCAGAGAGAGGGGGGATGACATGCAGCAAATGGCGCCCGACGCGGGACTCGAACCGGGGCTGACCGCAGCGAGGACTGTGCCTCTGTACATGGGGCGCCCGCTCTAACCACTACACCACGCGACGCCCCAAACAAGAATTTTGAAAGGGACTTTATCCATTTTTCAGATTTCGGTTCTGGAAATGTATGCAAATTAGCGCATATTTCATCAGATATTGCCTAATTTACATATTTAAACATACAATTAGACAAAACTTGTAATACAAAAAAATGTTGTCTTAATATAAGTGATAAACTTGGGAAGTTTCATGGTAATATCTGTTATTTAAAATGTGGTTAAATATGGCACCTGATTAGATGCTATAATGAACAGAAAGGCTTCATCACACTTCTATGTGCTCATAAAATCCCCTCTCCTGTTGAGCTGCTGTGTTCATGCATGTTTGACTCATCTACTTCACATTCTTGAGTAGGTTTTCAACAGGATCCTGAGATTTTTGTATTATCGCATTGTTCAAAGACTGCAATAATACAAAAATCACTCTGTTTTTTTCTCAGGTGTCCTCGATATTGCCAAAAAAGTATCATTAACTCTGTTGAAATGCACCTTTCCTCTGTACCACGGCTCCAACACAGTGCAGTCGGAGGGATGCTGCACCAGGGTGACACCCTGTGCAGAGAATTAGAAGAAGAAACTTTATTCTTCATTGCACATAAAAAATACAACCTTTTTTTTCTTTCTTTTTCTTTGCAGCAATGCTATTTTAACAGCTTGAATAAAAGGATCAGAATAAATATCCAGTCATAATAAATGAATGAATGGTAGTTTCATTTCTTTATCAAATTGCATGATAGTCAATGCTGTTTTTCAATACTGGAAATAAGTCTTGTTGAATATATTGAGGCACTTATATTGTATATGCTGTTATTTCATACACAGTCTTTTTTTTATTGTTTTTTCTTTCTATTACATTTCTGTATGTAGGCTACTATTTCATTTTGTTATTTTCATAGAAGTAAAATATGCAACACTTACTATTTTTTATCTTTTTTTTCCATCTGAGACAAGTTGATTATTTCTTTTAAAAATATTATTATACAATTATTTAATCATTACTACTGAATCTGCTGGTCAAAGAGAGATGAGATCAATTCTTTTTGTCTTAGCTGAGCTGCATGTGATTTCACAGACGTGTCATCAGACTGTGATCTTCTGCTGCTGGATCCATCACAACACTGAACTTTTCTTCTTCTTCTTCTTCTTCTTCTTCTTCTTCTTCTTCTTCTTCTTCTTCTTCTTCTTCTTCTTCTTCTTCTCAGGCTGTGTGAAGCTGCCGTGTCTCTACTGGTGCATCTTGTTTGTCTGTATCCGTTACAGGTCAATGTGCAGCTAATTACTTGTGTCAGAGATAATCTGAGACAAAACTTAAAATAGCATCACGCAAGAACAAACAACAAGCGGGAGTCACAACAACTGACAAATCATCTAATAGGGAGAAGGAAAGAAGGAATAGAGAACAAAGGAGGGGGGAAAAAAGGAGAGACGGATCTATGAAAGCTTTCACGTCTACATTATTCAGTCAGCAGGGAGGAGGAGTGAAGGTTCCTGTGTGGTGGCAAAGTGGCCATGTGTTTCAAATCTGTCCTCCATGTCTGTGACAAAGCCTGTCACCACCAACACCCCCTCCCCACCCTTGTTTGACCAACCGCTCGCACATTCCATCCTTCACATGTCAGCGGGCTGACACTTGATCCTAATTGGCACTCTACTGCGGCGAGGGCGTCTGGTCTCCCAGGCAGAAGTGTTTAAATTCTCACTGTGAAACCTGAGCTCGCCAGCGGGGTCATTTCTCCTTGGGTGGGGGGGAATCAAAAGCTGACAAACACAAACAACAAGAGCTCCGGTTTTTGGCCGTCAGGCATCGCCCCCTCCCCTAGCGGCCGGTAAACATCAAACGGGATCTGATGGTCGGACCGGCGGACCCCCCCATTCCTGCCGGGTCACGGGTGAAGCTGACTCCACCGTCTCTTTCCCAGCCTGTCAACAAATTTGGTGAACACGTAACCCATTTGTGTTTCCACAAATGCTCACACTCATGGGACCAAGCAGCGTGGATACCGATCAGCTTACGCTGTTCCTGAGAATCTGGTGATGGTGATGCTGAGCAGCCCAGGGGAAAACAACACAGCCTGCATGAAGAAGCCACAAGTTTGTCGTATAAAAAGCAAAAAGGACATTTTTAAATCTAATTTATTTCCTTCTATTGAAGCTCATCATATTGAATTAAAATCAAACTTTATTTATAACGCAAATCGCGTGCACGAGACAAAGTAAATGTGCTTCATGACAATTAGAATAATTACAATACAACCGCAATGTGCAAGTCCAGGAATGGATGATGAGGTGCAATAATGATGCATTCAAACAAAGAGGCACAGAGTGTACTAATGAAAACCAGATCACACACATACTGTACAGTATTCCTACACACACACTCAAACAAGCACATGCACACGCAACTTAACCAGACGCTGTTGTAAAAGCAAACGTTTTTAACCTGTTTGGTCACTGACGTTGCATCTCTTTCTGTCTTAAGCAGCGTGTTCCATCTGCATGGGGCACACACACAAAAAGCTAACCCTCCACCTAACCTCAAGCAACATATCAATGCTACTGTCATTTTTTGCCTTTTTTGGATAAGCAGGGAACATAGAACCTTCTTTTTTTTTTGTAAGTGGGGAACATAGAACCCGGGGAACATAGGGATGACCCCAACCAGACAGGTTTGTAACTCAGAATGTGACATCTCCAAGCTTTGAGCAGAGTCCATCAGGAGTGTCTTTTTAGATATTTTCATCTGTTCACTTAAAGAACTCCATCATGACAGTACAGCAACAGTTTTAATAAACACTCTGCTGCTGGATCATAGCCTCATCTACTCCAAAACTCCTATGCACAACATGCAAATCATAAATCATGGAAGCCCAACTTCGTAAGTAAAAAAAAAACAAACAAAAAAAACACAGTAGCCTATTAAACATGTTGAACAATGTTCAAGTCATAAAAAGACACAATTATGTGACAAAACAAGGTCAAAATTATGAGATGTAAAAGTAAAAAAGACGTAAAAATAGAAATAGAAGAGTATGAGACAACAGAATATAAGATTAAAAAGTTATAGTTGTGAGATATAAAGTCTGATTTAAGTTATTGAAATGTATACATAATGTGTCAGGATACTGCAAGCCAGGAGCAGAATTTAAAAACCAGTTCTTGTTTTGACGATTAACCATTGCAGAGATTGTGTGATGTGTTGAGATTTCTTAGAACCAGTGAGAACACAATGCAGCTACATTTACCTGGGAATGGTTGAATGTGGGAGAGCAGTGAATAGACCGTTACAGTAATCTATAGTCTGCTTGTTATGAATGCCTGGTGCTTCTCAGAGTCTGATTTTGTCACCTTTTTGCAGTTACATCAGTTAAAGCTTCAGTTGCTCAATTATTATTGACAGATTCATCACTATTAATTAATAAAAAATAAAAAAAACCTCCCAGATATTAATGAGTAGACAGTCTGCTGGTCCCCGGTGGATTATTGGAGCAGGTTGACAAATTCATTTTCCACTCACTTGCTCCCTTTATTTAACCAATCATTATTAAGTCACATCACCAATCATTATAGTTCTCACATCAATAGAATTATGTCAGTGAGTGCATTTACATGGACTTGAGTATCCCAGTTTTGAGCCATGTCCAGGTTATTATCATATTTTGGAATGCCAGAGAAACCTGGTTATTCACATCCCTGTTTACATGATAACCAGCATCCTGGTTTCTGATGGCTGTATCTTACTTGCACAGGCGCCTGTGATGTTTAGTTGCAAACTGCTGCAATTTTTCAATCTGTAAAAATGAGACCACTGTGGCTCCTATTGTTATTTTTTGTGAAGTATGTGTGTGTATGTGAAGCATTACTATCCACCTTATTCCTAGCCCTCATGATGCCTTGCGGGAATTATGGGCGCAACTTCCGGTCCCTCTCTCACTCACCTCTTTACTGTCTGCTCTCAGGGATTGTGTGTGTGGTGGTGGTGGGGGAGTATTTTACTGTAGGTTCTCACCATGGATCTATTATAAGACCACACACAGACACATCCGAGTGTCCAACCAACAAAGTTGTAGTAAAAAAAAAAAATCAATTTAGTTTATTTTAATCATAAAGACCTATACTTTTGATACAGAGGGGTGTGTCAGTGTACACAACGTTTACACGGAATGAAACAGTAAACATAAAATTGAGTGTATCATTTAGGGATTTAAAAATCCCTAAATGATACACGCAATTTTTTATACATTTTATACATTGACCCGGATATAAGACGGTGTTTTTTCCGTCGAAAAAAGTCTGAAAAAGACGGGGGAGTCTTATAGATTCGGGGTCTAGATATTTAGGCCTCTGTATCTATGCAAATCAGCGGGTGACACCAAACAACGTCTGCCCAAGCAAGTCACAGCTTTTATTTCTCTCACACTCACCAGTGTCCTGGAGAGATGCAGCCGCATCTGAGGGGACGATCGCGTGTGTGCGCATAGCGTGTGTTGCCCTTCTCCACTACACAGTTACAGCTCAGCTCTACTCGACTTGGTTTAGGTGCTTTTAATCACAATCATAGTTTGTCATTAAAGTGGGTTCGTCAGCACGGCGGACGGGCTGCACCGGAGCTGATCGCTGTCTCTCTAATCAATGAGCATTTTCCACCGACTCTCTTTTTTCTCTCCTTTCGTCAGCTCCAAACTCACTCTTCTGCACCGCGATTACGAACCGCAGCGTGGTTTCAAACACAGCTGTTATTTAACTCATGTGTCAGAATAACAATAATCTCGAGGGGGGGGCTGTTACATTCATTACAATGCATTTCTCCTCTGTGACGGGCGGCGTGCCCCCTCACTCCCGTCACAACACACACACACGCCCAGTGGCTGCCTCTCTCCCGGTTCAGCCCCGTCCACTTCTCGGTCTCCTGCCCAGGTTACGTTGTACGAGCGGACCTGTTGGTCTGACTCGTCCAACACAGTCCAGTCCTCCACCCGCAGCCCCCAGAAGCTGCAGACGGGTCAACCACACAGCGCTACTCCCTCTCTTCACTCGGGCTGATTTTTTAATTACGAGCGTTCACCACCATGGATCAATAACTGATCTATTATCACTACATGAATTGCCTCATCTACCGAATTAACTAAGAAAACAGAAAACAATGTGAAAACGTTCAAATAAACCGCTAACAGTAATGAAGACCGCTAGCAACCACTGCTGTTAGCCAATGGCTCACTGCTACTTCCGGTGCTGACCGGAAGTTCCACCCATAACCGTTTCTACAGTAACAACCCCAGGAATAAGGTGGATAAAGTGTTTTGAACTGTGTGTCTGGCTGGCTATATAATGTATATGGCTACATAAATGCAGTCAATTTACCATTTTTGCATTAGAATGAATGGAGGTCAAAATGACCTCTTGGCGGTTCTAGGAGTACATGGAATGTTGGCGGTTCTAGTGTTAAAAGTATGTATACAGTATATTTGCTATGTTTACATTGTGGTTTTCATTTGTCTGTATTATTGTAATCTTATTTTTTGTTCATCACCTTGAAGTTGACTTGACTTGACCTGCCTGGGATGGCATCGTAACTACTGTATGACTGTGATAGAGAGGAAATCTTCAAAACCCAGTGATTCTCAGGACAGTTCAGGGAGGATGATGAACACCTTTTTTTTTCCTTTCTGTGATTTCCAAGAGGCTTGGTGTATGTTTATTTGCATCAGAGATAATGATATCCCTGGAAAGTTGAAGTCACACCAAATTGAAAAAGTTGAGTTATGACTCCAACAAGTTTTTGATTCAGATTCACTTCACACACTATTTCCCTCAAGTCTTTTCCACCTCATCTCCTCTTCAACCCATGTCTCCTCTTAGAGTTTCAAAAGCCTGGTCTATATAGTTTTATAGTATGTAGGGATTCATACTGTTCTTTCCCATTTGTCTGTTACTCAGTTACAATTCAATTTGAAAGTCAGTATTCAGGATACAGAGGCCTGTATGAGCCAATGCAGGGAGTGAATGTAATGAAATTGCTTCATTACTAGAATGTTCAAAGAGTGCTTCAGATACAGGGCTCTACACTGAGGCTACTGGAAAACACATGGGGCTGTGATATCTCTTCTTTCCGTACAGTCCTCAGACGCTGTACCTTTATTATTGTATTGTCACCACAGGTCCTCATAGGCTGCAACAAACACAATGAAGTTATAATATGAAATCAAAAGACAACTGTGATGTTGATGGTGTGTAGATGTTTGATTCTGAGGTGCATGGAAATGCATAGATGCTTTCTATGGTGTACAGGGATGTACCCGAACCTGAATACGTTATTCGGAAGTCATACACTGTCAACATGGACCTTCCAGCTGAAGGCGTTATCCAAGTGAACACCAAGGTGTTTGTATGAGCAGGCCTGATTGATGTGTGCGTCATGTATCTCATATCCATAACCGCCTCCTTATAGTTGTAACCACATTTAACATGAGATGGTTAGCATCACCCCACTACACAAAGGTGTAGGTGCTCAGAAAAGCAGGAACACTGGCCAGGTGTTTTCAGTTAGATGATGTCACATATCAGCCATGCTCCGCCCAGCCAAGGACCTGCACTCAAATGGTAAAATGGTAAATGGTCTGTATTTATATAGCGCTTTACTATACCTGAACGATACCCAAAGCGCTTTATAGTACATTGCTCTAACCACTGTGCTACCAAAGCATTCACTGCAATTCATACCCAGTGCCTTAAACCTTTTAATGGCGGACTCTTTTCAGGTTCGGAATGGCACCCCTTTTCCATAAATAATTAAGGGCCGGCATTCCGACACATGAAAGTAAACGTTCGGAATGGCGGCCCTTCGGAATGGCACCCTGGAACCGGCGGAAGCTGCCATGCAAGGTGCGATCATCAGGAGCAAGGTGGGTAAGGTGTCTTGCCCAAGGACACTACGGCAGCAACTGGGACAGAGCGGGATTCGAGCCGCCAACCCTCTAATCATTGGACGACCCGCTCTACCACCTGAGCCACTGCCGCCACTCAAACACTCACTCACACACACACACACACACACACACACACTCACTCACACACACATGGACAGGATCTGAGCCTATGCCATGACAGTCTCTATAAATCAAGACATACCGGATAAAGTAAGATTTAAAAGAAACTTTCAGGACTTCTGTAATTATGTGGTGTCACAATGCAGCAGTCACAATACCTTGGGTAAGAACATTTTCTCTCCTCTATTCTGATTGGCCCACTGACCGTTGTTACTAAACCACCAGAGAAAAACCTGAGGAAGGAGATGTAAAACTAAACAAGGAAATACAGTGTACCGTATTCATCAAATAAAACACAGGAGAATTGTCAAATATGTCAAATATGGAGCCCTTGAAGTCCACTTGTCTAAACATCGCATTGTGTCCTTATTAATTCATCAGATAACACAGCACTACACACAATGTGCTGTTGTCAGGTTATCATTGCCAGCTTGATGGGAACCCTTTGTTTAAGAACAGAATAAGTTACAAGTGGATCCAAGGGAAGTGCTGCTGACCTCGTGGTGGCCTGCAATAATGTGCGAGCAAATTGCCAGATAGTGCAGGAGACAGCTAGTAATTTACAACTCACAAAAAAACAAACAACAAAAAAAAAACAGTTTGGAGCTGGACATAAACAGAGGCTGTTAGAATTGCAACAAAGGACAACATGCCCAACAACATTTAGTGCAAACTCAAACAAACTATAAATGCAGCTGTGAAAATAATAAGAGTCTCGGGTTTGTCAAGTTGGAGAAAGTCTCAAAAGAAATGAATGTTATCAAATTGAACCCATGGTTATTTGAAATATGTAAAAGTTACAACAAACGAAATACTATAATGCTATATTTCCTATTCCTACATGCAGAAAATCAGACATTTTAGCTTTCACCTTCTCAATAATAAAGAATAAGAAAGAACATTAGACAATGAATAAGAAAGAAAATCAATGTTTCCAGACAACAAATTTACTCAGCATATTTGACAAAAAAGATCAATGTCTGCGGCTGTGGTCAATAACCACAGAGTATGGTAATTTCCCAACAGAGTACAGGACACAATCATTTCGCTCAGGGCTGAACAGTTATTTAATGACCTGTCGTCAGAATCCATAGCACTCCCTTCAGCCTCAAAGAGAAAGTTAGAGAAAAGGTTTGGTCAAAACCCTTCAGACACAATCTACAGTTTAATGACAACTGTCCTGCAACCAAAATAAGTACTCAGCTTCTTTGACTGATGCACCACAGGGACAACGGTCTGCAGTAACTGATAGATAGATGAGATGCAGACCAATCAGAAAGAACAGGCCACAGTTATTTAGCAGAGAGAAAGCTTGATGTGAATGCTCCTGGTGATGATCCTGATCCATCCATCCATCCATCCATCCATCCATCCAGATCACCATGCCACCCATGAAAATCATTAATAATATTCACTTTTCAGGATTCCTACACATTTGAAATTTCACAATTCCATAGGCTACTTTTTCTAGACCCTTAAATAATTTGTGACATTTGAGTAAATTGATGTGTATAATAAACCATGCAATTAAGCATTTGTTTTCATTATTTCAAATATTGTATGCCATTATGTCACCAAATAATTTCCAGGAGATTGTACAATACAATAGCAAAATAATTAACCCAAATAATGTTAGATAAGTATTAAGATAAATACATTTCCATACAATAGTTTCCATTTTCCATACTTTTTCATACTTTCCATACTTGCGTAGGATCCCTGACTAAAAAAAACTACAAAACATATAAAACATATTTCATGCAAATATTTTGCAGGGCCTTTACCTTAGAACATTCACATGACAGGATGTTTTTGATCCAACCAGATGCCCAGATATGTGTGTTCTGTGACCCCTTCAAATGCCCGTATAGATGCCTTTAGGGGTCTCTCAATCAAAGCACTGACAGAATGTATCATGGAATAGCACAGGGTCATTGGAGATGCAATTGTCTTCTCCACAATTTCTGTCAGTTTAGATTGCTCCAGTGTCAGTGGTTCAGCAGGTTTTTACCTGGTGTTGACTGATCTCCTGACACATGACAGGGACATGTGTACTTGTCCCATGTGTACTAACATTTTGGTGACAGAGGAAGCTGGAGATTCAGATGGTGATGTGCTGAACTGAAGCTAGATTGTAGAGATGTAATGTGAGAACTCTCACATATTTAATGCTGTGCAAAAATCAGCAGGTATTAGTTTAGTTTTACTGCTGCAGTAAACACAACTCTTCTGCACACAGATACACTGAGACACCACTTCAATAAATAAACTGTCATATTTCTATATTTCAGGGTGTGGGAGGGGCTACAGGTGGTTGTCACTATCAGTTTGTCCAGGTGTAAATCAATCAGCCTGATCACTGTAAACATATAGTGACAGGCTGTTTTCAAAACCGCATACTTATTTATTTATTTATTTAATCGTTTATTTAACAGGGACAGTGCATGGCTCTCAGCCGTACCAGAATTAGCTATCAGCTAAATTTCATCTGTAGTCCCTGGGCAGGAACAAAAAACATGAATCTAACACAAAAGCACATACAAATATAAAAAACATCATCACACAAGCAGCCTTTCAAACAACAACAATAACAAAGTACACACAATACAACACAACACGACACAACAGCAAGAATAAAATGCAAGCAGCCTTTCAAACAACAACAGTAACAAAGTACACACAATACAATACAACACAACACAACAGCAAGAATAAAATGCAATGTAAGACACAACAAAACAATGTTAAGATACAACACCAAACCATAGTACTGTACCAAATGTGGGTTCAGTCTGCTATTTGAGCAGACCGACGCCGTTCACACCACAGTGTACAATATACAAGTTTCCCAGAATGCATTTCACGGCAACCAGCAGCGATAGCGGTAAAACAGGTGAAAAGCTGTTTTAATTACTGCTGTAGCGCTGTTATTACGTCACTTTATCAAGTTTTAATATTTTTTCATGTAAGAAAGTAACTGTTTAGGTCCCTGATGTGTGGTTAGTTTATCCAAATGACGCCTGGCCTGTTTAGAAGTTTGGTCCAAAGTTTTCAAAGAAGTGAAGCTCCAGTCCACCTGTGGAAACAGTGACCAGGTCGTCACAGAGGCAGCAGCCAGTCTGCAGAGCTGCTCGGCCGGCCAACCTACGTCGTCACCCCGCGGGAGAAAGAAAGAAGATTAACTTATCTGCAGGTTTTACCGCCAGCTGGTTAAATTATTTTTAAGAGATAAATGTTGGTATCATTGATGAAATCTAACAATTGTGGTAGTCATATTAATTTGTTTGAATGAAAAGTGAAACTTCAGGTGTGTGCTGGACAGAACAGCAGCTCTGCCTCAGAGCTCATACAGAAATCACCACATTCACATCAATAAATAAATGTTTTACAATGAACACATCAGTCTACATTACATTTTATTTTATTTTATTAATTTATAATATTTTACTGTACATGGCAAAGACACTTAACTACTCTAAACTCTCGAAACATTGTGGGATACAGTGCACAATGTAGACTGGTCAGATGCACACTGTAGATTTTTTCAGAATCAGTATGACATCCAGAAATTTTTCAGCACAGTGGTTGCTCTGGTGCTGCGAGTGTTTAGAGACCACAGCGATCATCTGACGACTGGATAAGTAGCTGATTTAGATTTCCTGGAGCTCTTGGGTGTACAAGCTGAGCTGGGTCCAGCATGAGACGGAGCGTCCTGATGGAACAGCACTGTCCCAGCACAAGCACAGGTGCTCACCACTCTGGGGGTTTTTCAACCAGCTGTTCCATAGCTGGAATGAGTGGACAGGTAGCCTACAGTGCATGTTTGAAATGAGCAGCTATAGCCTGACTGATGCTTAGCTGTCTGCTTAAAGCTTCTTTTGGAAATAAAACCATTAACTCCTCAAAAAAAGTTTTAAAATGTTTCCTCAGTCAATTATTTCTCTCCTTTAATAATACCCATTGCTCTTTTATTTTATATTGTTAGAAAGCCTGATTAGTCATCTTTACAATGAGGTAGGGGAGAGTGGGGTAAGTTGAGCCACTTTTTGTATTTAGGATAACTACATCAAGACAATTATAGTTTTGTTGCTAACTAACACATCTGCATATATTTCAGGATGTTTTGCATCCCTACAAATTAACAGAATGAGTGTAAATATAACTGTTTTTAAAATATAGCATGCTCAAAAAAAGTGGTCTTGTCTTGTTAGGAGTGGGGTAAATTGATCAACCCCCCTTCTTTCCTTCCATCCATCTCCTACCTCCCCCTTTACTTAATATTTCATCTGTCCAGGCTACAGGTGAATACAAACTGCAGGGACTTCCTGCTGAGCCACCAACTCACTGAGATTTGAGGAGTTTTGCAATTAAATCGCATCTTGGGAAGAATCCCAGATATTTTTCTTTGAAAGTAAAGTTTGGCACACTATAAACAACTTTTCCTGTTTATAGGAACATACTTACTGTAATCACAAACATACAGAATCTTGATTTAATCATTTGGACATATACAGCCAAAATACATTCATTAAGTGTATAGGATAGGTGGCTCAACTTACCCCTGGCCAAATGGATCAACTTACCCCACAGCTACCTTGGCGTGGGTTTATTGCTCTCACAGCTAAAATGGTGCAGTTTCATGCTAGGTTTACTACCTCATGTTGTAGCTCATAGATACCACAACCCATGTATAAAACAATTTTGCAATCATCTCTTTTGGTCTAAACACAATTCTCATGAAACTTATGATCGACAAAATTCACTCTTGAGAGTGAAAAATGATTTTTTTGGTCATAAATGTTAAACCACTTTACTCACATGGTTCTAATCTTCACAGACTCCGTGAAATGATGCCTGCCTCCCAAATATTTGGTCACATGCTAACTTTTTCCTATAGTTTCCTAGAAACAAGGGGTGGGTCAACTTACCCACTGGCTCATCTTACCCCACTCTCCCCTACAACTTGTAAGGATTGTGCATTTGTATAATGAGCAACACAGCTAAACGTGTGGATGGAATGGCAAACCCAAAAATGTGCGACTCAGAAACTCATTCCTAAACCTCACTGCATTGACATTGCCTTCGTTGATGATGAGAAGTTTTGTTTTGGGGATTTTGACACATTTTTGGGGGCCACGGATGCACGATCTTTACAAGTTGCATGTCGTTTGTAAAGATGACAAATCAGGCTTTCCAACAATCTAAAATACAACACTAGATGGTATTTATAAAGGGGAGAAATGATTGACTGAAAGAACATTTCAAAACATTTTTTGAGGAATGTAATAGTTGCAGCAGATACATCAGACAACAGGTCGACAGGGTGGAGCAATGTCTGCTGGTTTCCCAAATATAATCAGCGTGATTGACTGCGCTCATGTTGCTGTTTGGGCGCGATCTGAAAACAAATTTGTTAATGTAAATACAATAAATGTCATTGACAGACGTGTTAGCACTGTGGCCTGGCTCAAGACAGGACATTTGTTCTGGCACGCAGCAGTGCAGGGAGGAAACTGCAAGCAGGTTAGGAAAACAATGTACTTCTGGATCATCAGCTCCCATTTCCAGAGAGGACACAGAGGAAATTATAGAATGATATCAGCGCTCAGATCATTAATATGCATCAGCATTTGCATCATCCATTCATGGTTGAAAGTGGGCGTACAGAGGCCGGGATATGATGCTGATTCACATGTGCATCTTTACAAGTTGACTGTGGTTTATAAAAGGAACACTGCCTGCAGGTGTCGTACAATTCTGTAAATCTGATTCCCTTCTTGTTTGTATGCTTTTTTTTCCGCTTTTGTGCATGTGTACACTTTTAGTATGAATCCTAAACACTGCTTTATAAATGAGGTCCCATGGGGATTAAATTCGGTAAACAGCGAATGAAGCAGTTTCACATTCAAAGTCAGTGATTATCTGATGCCGTGGGGCTGACACCAGACGTCAGGGAGGAGTCTGGAGCCGACACTGCTGCTAATCTGTGTTTTTGATTGTTGCTCTGAAAACTTCTGATCTCCAGAACAAATGGACCAGGCAAACAAAAACAGTTAAATAAAACTGAAACTGTTTCACTTCAAACTCTGTGATTGACTGACACATTTCAGCAGACACAGGGCCAGGGCCTGAGATATACAATGGAACCAGAAATGGACAAAGTACTGTACACAACTTCATTACTCCAGTACAAGTAAAAGTAGCTTAAATACTCAAAGTGCAATTAAGAATATATGGTGGAGCTTCATTTTTTTTCCAAATAAAAACACCACCTGTTTTCCATGGCATTTGTCTTTTAATCTGCTATTTTTTTTTTTTTTCGACAAATTTTTACTTATGCCCTATGTTTTAAAATGTTTTATTGGTTTTATATAGTGTTATTTTAATGCATTTTATTTGTATTGTTTTTATTCTGTTTCATTTTATGTACATTTTGTGTCTTATTCCGATTGTATATTTTATGTGTAATTTTGTATAGCCCTTTGGTCCACTGGGCTTTTAAAGTGCTTTATAAATAAAGTTGATATGGTATGGTATGACAGGGAGTAGAAAATTGGTGAATCATCGATTTTGGATGAAGTATCCCTTTAATACAGTACTCAAGTAAATTTACTTTGTTACTGTCCATCACTGAATATAACCACAGTGGAACTGTTGAACAGATCAGTTCAGAACATGACATGCACTAGTGATGAATACAATCAAAGTTGTGAGAAAAGACTAAAAAAGTAATGCTGCACCTCCGACGACCCTGCAATGACTCTGATTGACAGTCCAAGTCATCCTGTTGTTTCTTTCCCCTCTAAACAGGCTGTTAGGAGTTGGAGTGCCCACAAGGACAATCCCTTAGATGTACTCACAGTGACAAGGAAAAATTAAAGATTTACCCTAATGGACAAGGAATAAAAGCAGGATGAGGTGGGCGCCCGTAATGTAAGACACATGTGAGCGGTCCTATGAAAAAAAAAAAAAAGATGATTATAATATGAGGAGAGGAACTAGTCGGGATCTTTGCCGGGATGAAGAGTTCAGAAAAAAAAAAAAAAGTTCAATCCACTTCTTAAAGGGATAGTTCACCCAAAATTCAAATTTCACTCATTATCTACTCACCCTCATGTGGACTAAGAGCTGTGAGAATGTTCAGAGTCCTCCGTCCCTTCTCTGAGTTACGGGGGGGTTCGCGCAGCAGTATTTGTCCATATAATGGTTGTCAATGGATACCAACTTTCTTCGTCCAAAAAGACACACCAAAAAACATCCAAATACCTCCATAATGCGAAATTGTTCCGCCGGTGACACAGGAAGATCAGTGAACCGAGACACTGGGAGCTTCCGCTACAAACAAGCTTAAAACATAGACTTATTTAATTTTTTTCGGAACAATTTCTCATGTCGGGGCTTCAATACAAGAGGGACATTACAGACGAGCAGCATGGAGGTATTTGGATGTTTTTTGGTGTGTCTTTTTGGACGAAGAAAGTTGGTATCCATTGACAACCATTATATGGACAAATACTGCTGCGTGGACCCCCCCGTAACTCAGAGAAGGAACGGAGGACTCTGAAAATTCTCTTAGTCGACATGAGGATGAGTAGATAATTAGTGAAATTTGAATTTTGGGTGAACTATCCCTTTAAAAGCTTGGCGTGCGCCATCAAATCACCTGAGAACAGCAGTAGTTAGCCTACAGTACAAGACAACAGTATCCATTCAAAAAAACGCCCCGCTGATGAATTATGTAATGGGATGAATTATTAAATAATGTGTCCTGGTTTTTTTTGGGTGGGTGGGTTTGAAAGTGTGTTTCTTCACGTGGTGAAGTTGCCTCAAGCGCTGGGACGTAATGGTGGTGAGCACATTCACGTCTCACATGAATGGTTCATTCATAATTTATTTGCGTGACATTCCAGTGTATTAGTCGGCCGAATTTGTGCGCACGACGCTGTGAGGGAAAGCACAACTAAAGCGTGTAAAATGATGCTTGCCATCACCTGACCCTTCCTACTATACACCCCCGGTCCCCAAAGCCCCCGCTCACTCTCAGTCTCTGTTTAGGGAGTGTATTAAAATGAATAGTACTGTAGGGGGACCGGCCAGAGCTAACACACTTACAGTCTCGTCTTACATGAGTGTGTGTGTGCAGCGAAACCCACAGCGCACACCTCTCTCCTCCGGATGTCTGTGAACACTGGACATTTACCATTTTACAAAGGTAATATATAAGATGAGAGGATCAATACCACTCCCATAGCTGTGCACAAACTGGTCATAAATTACTATGACCTCTCCAGGACCTGCAGGTCTCTGGTGGTTGTTGGTGTGATGTGGCAGCAGGCAGCAGCACATGAGGACGCACTTTCTATGACTTTGTTAAATAGCTGTTTGCTTATTCATGAATACAAACACTCATTTGGCATGTTGACTGGGTTTGAGTCTCCCGGCCTTGTTGCAAACACAGAGCCAATTTGGACATTTTACTAACTGACGTGTTGTATCTTGTTTGCTTCATTTGGAAACATGTAAAATTGGTAGAGGAGAGTGATGTGGTGTTGTCAGGCCAGTGAGCTGTCCAAGTCAGGATGCCTTATCCTCCTGTTTCTAGTCTTGTTGAACTGAGTCGTCATTGAGCTAAACTGTGTTATATTCAGCTTTACTGTGTAAGTATTTGTCAATATGTTGTCAAAATATAACTTGATAAGAAGTTGCAGCATTTTAAAGGGATAGTAGCATTTTTTTTAAAGTGGGGTTGTATGGTCTACAAATATCCCCTAAGTACTTCAATTGCAGTAGAAGACTCTCTGCACTCCTCCCGTTAGCAATGCCAGCCCATAGCCCTGCCCAGAGATTTACAACATAACAGTGTTGTGAACAGACCCAAAGAAACTGCCTATTTTCGCGGCCTAAAAGAGGTTTTTCCTGAAAAAAAAAATACACAATGGAACTGTGTATTTTTTTTTTCAGGTTAAACCTATTTTATAATGTGTGACATTTGTTTTGGACGGACAGTGTATTTTTGTCATTCTATCTGGATTTGCCTGACTTTTTAAAAAATGTATAATATACATATATATATATATATATATTTTTTTTTTACAATTATCCCTCAGAGATATCCCTCTGTAGATTGTTAGATTTACTACGCTGTTACATTTCCACTCATCTATCAACACTGAATATTATGTTCTAATCATAGGCTGTATGGTTCTAATCTTCTCTTATCACAGTTCAGTCTTCTTCTTTTGGGTTTAATGACAGTTGGCAAAGCAGTTTATTGGTGCATCACCACCACCTACTAGACTGAGAGAGAGAACAAAAAAAGATCTCTATTTGTCCAAGTGCCTTGCCTAAGTTTGTCTAGCATGAGATGAAGTTGTATTCCTTTACCCAGTTCCTATTCAGTAACCTTACACTCACCCCACTCTGCTGCCAGGCCACGCCCCCTCATCAAGCCAACACAACTCACCTATGAACACAACTGCTCCACATCCCCTGCAATCAGCCCAGCATGTTATTCACCAGCTCCACTCACTCCTTTGCCAGATTGTCTTTTGCCTCTATAAGACTTTCCAGTTCTCACTTCACTGTGGCCAGCTCTAATCCAATCAGGTGTTGTGTGGCTGTGGCCGAGTGTTCATAACGGGCGTGTTTGACCTGAACAACCCAGCAGGTCACCACAGTTGGGATGGGTTAGGGTAGAAATTATATACCAAGTATGGCTGGGTTCAGGCTGAGAATTAACTGAACATTGTGTAACTTCTCCTGTTATCTATTCACGAAAATCGATTATTTTGTTCAAAAGTCTGTTTTTCATTAATCAGTAATCCCCCCCCATCAACAAACTGAAGTGTTCCTTTCAGCTCTGAATTAGCCGTTCATATCATTCATATCTACATGGAGCGGGTAAGCTCGGTGCTGGCTGCCATGTGGTGTCTCCATGTTTTTACGTTCAGTGGCAGCGTGACGGTAGGAAACCACGGAAACTCAGCGGAGACACCGGAGCTGTCGGCTCAGGTGGAGGTGGCGTCTGTGAAAAGTCACCGTGGTAACGCAGTGAGGAGGAATGGAGCGTTACACTGATGCTGCATTCACCTGCAGTTGGGCAGACGGCCGTCGGTAACAAACCAGATGTCATTTTAGTCACAGAAGTCGAGAGAAAGCCGGTAAAACGTGGGTCAGGTAAACAATACCACATCGCCATGACAACATATTGTCACGTGTATTGTTTTGACCACTTGTTTACATAGAGGCTTGTTTATGCCATTATGTGCAGCGGCTGTCGTCCGTCTGCCGTCTGCCCAATTGACCCTTCGCCAACTCCTCCCACAAATGGCTATTGTCCAATCCTACGTTAGCAACCGTAACTATAGGCCTGGCTTTCAGCAGTTGAGTCATTACGTTTGCTTTTGTGGACACATTTTGAGACTAGGACGAAAAACATTTGTTTGTAGAGAAGGATGTTGTTGTTGCTGCTGCTGCTGCCACTACGGCGGCGGTGGCGGCGGCAGCAGCAATATAGAGATGTCCAGATACGAGCGGACTTTTTTTTCGACTTGAGCAAGTGTAAATATGGGGATAACCATATGTTCACATCCAAAATGGCAGCTGTACTTTTAGGGCTTTTACCTGGGCTTTTAGGCGAGAGATCCTCCAGGCAGGGACTGCTTTCACTGACTGATACAGCGGTGGGGAGAAAAAAAACAGCAGCCAAAGCTGTATGTGGTTCACAATCGCCCAAAAACTTGCAGTTTGACAACCAGTGAGACGACCTAAGTCTTCGTGGGTTGATAGACGGTAAAATGACCAGCCCTTACTGCTGCTCTGTACATTGTCCAGTCGTGTCGTTGAACAGATGTTTTATCCTCCTGCGCGAGTCACGTCACTGAAAACTCTGAATGATCTTTGTGACTTCTTCTCTCTATTATCTCAGAACAGTTTATCCAGAAATTTGCTGATATTTCCTTGGAAATCGATACCAAATATTGCCAGGAGCATGGCTGGGAGTGAAAGCTTGCCCGGCGTAGCAACAGTAACCAAGGGGGCGGGGCTTACGCGAAGGGTCAATTCCACGTGAATGCAGCATGAAAAATACAATTGAGTTGCTTGTGATATACAACCGCAACGCTAGATGGGAGTAAATCCTACACAATGTACCTTTAAAGCTTGTGAGCTGGATAGAGTCTAGGCTTCAACACCTGCGGATTTTAATTTTCAGGCCCATTGAGAACTCTAGAAATCAAAGCATCCCACGACTGATCAAAGATGGAGCTCAATTTGGTCTGATCAGTTTCATTCAAGCATTTGCAAGTTTTTGGAAAAGGAATATTCCACCCCTGTGAAACCAAATGAAATTCCCTTCAGTTTGGGTCTATTTATTCTGATAGAGCTGTGTATAGGGAGCATTTTCATTCGGTTCTGACATCTAAACCGGTTCCAATTGGAATATTTTACTCTAGCTACGGACCCGTGTATGACTATCTGAGGCCCCGTATGAGACCACAGGTCCCTTTTTGCAGCCAGTTATCATAACATTTTTGTTGCTAGGCAACATTAAGCGTATTAATTATGACAGGAGCAAAGGGAAACGTGTGGTGATGGTTTATGCTTTATGGTTCACCCCCACCTCCCAACTACAGTCATTTCCACACGGCCCCTTATCTGTCTTTGAATGACAGTGAGTGTGTCTCAGCAGAGAGAGGACGCCACAGATCTGGAACAGTGAAGTGGGTCACCTTCTCCTTGATCGTCCACCTCATGAGTAATTCACATGAGCCGCGGTCCACACCACAGACTGACAGGCAAACAGTACACATCTTCTGTGAGCAAGACTGGATGACTAAACACACACACACACACACACATGCACGCAAACGCTCACACACAAAATACATGTATTCAAACAACTCGGTTTCCAAAAGCCCCATTATTTTGTTGCCTTCACCCATGGATGACTAATTAGTATTCGGGCTGGGCTACATTTGGAATACATTGGTTGTGAGGGTGAAGCATCGTGCCCATACTAATTCTGTTGGAGAATGTTCAAGTTTTACAAGTGGGCGTCAGGAAAAAATAAAAATAAATGAGAATTAGCCTTCAGTTTCTGCCAGGCACATTTGTACCATAGTCGTCAAACACATTATGCAGCGTCTGAGACGAGCTCAGGTTTTGACACAGTTGCCAAACATGTTTTAAAGGCAAACATCAAAGTCTTCTCTATAGCAACACGGTCAACCGTCACCGGCCTAATTAAAATGCTGTGTTTGCTTTGGAGAGCGCGATGCATGTATCAACTGAAATCATTAGGAGCAACAAAAATACTGAGGTGCCAAGCAGCTTTGTAATGGACTCATATTTGGTCCCGCCATCCGAACGGGGCCGAGCCAAAACAAACAGGCCGATGCCAGCTCCCTTCTCCTTACAGCACCGCTGCAGACTACTCAAAGAGGTGTCAACCAATATGTGCCACTGCAGGTGTTGTGCTCGCACTGTAAAAAACGTGCAAAAGAAACGCTGGGAAATATTGGACTGTGAGGAATTATAGACAGATGTGTTGAAACATAGACTGAACATCTGTCTGAACTGAGAATTAGTGAAACTAGTTCCAGGCAACAAGTCCAATTGTCATCTTTTTTTCTTCCCTGTAATGTTTAACGGACAAGTTTTTATGTTTTATTTTTTTGCTATGACCCACATTAGTTTTCCTGCCTGTCTTTTAGGGCTGGAAGTCCGAGTCAAGGTTTGTGTTTTTTCTACATTGTCTATGTTTGATCTGGTCAGTTCTGGTTTCATGGGAGAGCACCATAGACTGTAAAAAGAATGGACGTAGCACCTGTGACATCACCCATTGGTTTGGGGGAGTCTGTTTTGTGCTCCTACTACAGGCATTTGAACTGTGTCATCTTGGATTTTAGTGGGAATCTACTTTCCATATTTAGAGAGGTGCAGCGGTTTGCCGGCCGAGAACCCGCCCACTGAACTCGAAACAACCAATTAACGGCCGGTAACTGTCTGTGAACCTGTCACTCAACGTAACCACGCCCCCATTTATGTACGAATTTGAAGCCTAAACAACACTAAAACGGTTGTGGTACAAAAAAGTAAAGTATGTAACTGATTTGGCTTTTTATTAGCAATAAATCAAATATGTCTTTCATAAATACGTATTTCACTGAAGTGGAATCACACCCGCATACAAATGAAAGCTTTCTGATACCTTAGAATGAGTTGTTACAAGTCGTTGAGTGGCAGCGTGACCATAGGTAACCATAGAAACTCAGCGGAGCTGTCGGCTCGGGGAGAAAGTTTTCCAGGTAGCGCCTGTTAAAACTGTCACCACTGTGTAGTGTGAGGAAGGACGGAGGCTCTGATGTTGCATTTAGGTGCAGTTAGGCAGATGACCGTTGGCAAACCAACCGGATGTCATTTTACTCCACCAGAGAAAGACGGTAAAATGTGGGTCAAGTAAACAATACGACATCACCATGACAACATATTGTCACGCCTGTATTGTTTTGCCTTGTGCTGGCGGACCACTTGTTTACATAGACGCTTGTTTATCCTGTTATATCTCACACAGGCTTCGCCCTCTACTGGACTCTATGGGTATATCTCTCCTCCAATCGCGTACGCGCGATGGCCCACTGAAATTTGCATGTACGTAGCCGGCCAGTATGGCGTGCCTACCTTTCCCGCCCTTTAGCGGGCTATATAAGCAGATGCACCGCCAGCTGCCCTCATTCCTTTTTACTTCAGCGTCGGCGAGTGCCCACTGTCACACTAGCTCCAAGGATGGAGTCGCCGCTTCAGGAACAACGCAACTGCCCGGCCTGCCCTAACGGCATCATCGCGCCGGCAGACCCACATCTTCTCTGCTTCGAGTGCCTCGGGAGGAAGCACGCCACCGCCGGGCTGGAGCAGCGCCCGGCCTGCCCGTGCTGCCGAGACATCCCCCGGGTTCGCCGCCAGCAGCGAGCGGACTACTTCACCGGCGGTGAAGCTCTTCTCACCCTGTCTCCTGATGGCAGTGAGGAGGAAGAGCGGGAGTTGGAGGACGACGCCATGGAGGAGGAGGACGCCGCTCCAGCGTACACCACCTCCACGCCGCCTGATGAAGCATCGCCGCCCAGACCCGCCTCAGCTTCTGCTGCAGATGCGCCGCCGCTACGAGACGAGGAGGATGAACTCTCCCTCTCCGCCGGCTCGACGGTGTTTGGCGCCGCTTCTATCAAGCTCGACTTCCCGAGAGTCATGACGACTGCAGCGGAGTGTGTCGGGCTTCCCCTGCCCCCCCCGCTGCCCCCGAAGCCGGTGAGCCGTCTCCGCCAGGGGTTCTACGGCCCGGCTCAACCACCCCAGCCCGTGTTCGTCTCCCCAGCGCTTCCCGACATCTGGCTATGCGTGAAGGCGTCTTGGCAGGAGCCGCTGAGGACCAAGGCGACAGTCACGGGGATGGCGCCTTTCCTGCGTGTGCAGGGCGAGACGGAGACTGTGTTCCCCGGTGTGCCCCCGCTCGAAGAAGCTCTGGCAGCGCTCATTATCCCGCACTCAGCCGGCTGGTCAGGGCACAGAAAGCCACTACCACCGCTGCAGCAGGATAAGGACACGCTGGAATATTTTGACAAGATATTCCAGCTGGGCGCGCAACTAGCAGCAGCAGCTAACAACCTCGGTGTGCTGGGCGTAGCAACGGCGGCTTCACTCCCGCGCGACGCCCCCCCCCTCCCCTGACACTATGGAGTTTCTCGACCGGACCATCGGTCAGATGAACAACCTCATACAGGGAGTTGCTACTGCTGCCGGACGAGTGATGTCACTGTCGGTCGTCGGCTCTCGCCACGTCTGGCTAGGTCTCACCGCCCTCCCCAGAAGGGACCGAGAGGATCTTCTGGTTGCACCGGTCTCTACTGATGGTCTCTTTGGCTCCCTCACTACGGTGACGCAGCGGCTAAAGAGGCTGGAGGAGGAAAAGGCGCAGCTGAGCCGTCATCTACTGCTCGCTGTCGCCGCCAAGCAGAAGGGAGAGGTCAAGCTGCCCCGCCGCAACGCTACGGCGAGGCGGAGGGATCGCCGCCAGCGAAGAGGCTTCTCCGCGGCGGATCCCCCAGCTGACCCACAGCCAGCCCCAGCGGGCCCGCCTCAGCAACGCCCCGCACGGGACCCCAGCGCGTCTCGTCCCGCGGCGGCTCGCAGCACGCCCAGGCCGAAGCTGTCCTGGGGCACACAGCGACCAAAGTGACAGTTAACGGGAGGGACGGCACCGGCAGGCTGCCTCGCCGCCCTCCCTCATTGTTCATATGGTTCTGTATGTTCTGCTTGTGTTCACTGTTCTGTGGATGTGAAAAATGTTTTTATTAAAACATGTTACTCCACTAACAGAGCAAAATTTCCCCCCTCCCACCTCCACCATGCTCCCCGCTTGCCGCGCAGCCCCGGCCGGTGTAGTCACCGCTACACCGTCGGTCAGGCTGCCGGTGGCTTGTGTTACACCGTCACATCCCCGCAGCGGGCCCGGCAAGCATGGCCCCCCGGTCACGGTTTCACAAGCACACTCACACAACACACCCTCTACCGTCCCCGTTGTGGGAGACGCGGTAGAGCGGAGCACCGTTGTCAACCGGGTAAAAGCTACCGTTGTCCCTCTATATGAGCGCTACAACCGGCGAGGCTGCACAAGAAAACATCGCTCCCCACTGGTTGTAGCGACCACACAGTTAGCCCCGCGCGTTGCTAGCCGACACCGTGTCACTTCCACGGTAGGTCCGGCTCAGCGTGTTGACCGGCTGACGAGCGATGATTGTCACCGCCGAGCTAACGGCTACAGCAGTGACAAGCATCGTTCGCAGCAGCACGGCAGGGCTGTGTTTCCGGACAATGAGACGGCTGCCTCACGCTCGTTTAACCCACGCCGCTCCAGTGAAGCGGCCGGGCTAACACGAACTGTCTCCCCGGTAAACAGCAGTGGAGCGGCCAACGTGTCTGACCGCTCTGGTCCTGTGGCTGTTATTTCCACGGGCGGATCTAACAGCAGCAGGGACGTCATGACGGCGAGGTGCCGGGCGGCGGTGGTGCGTTCAGGTGACACCACGCCGGCTCGGACAACAGAGATGCGTTCACGGACGGCCCCGCGAGCTCGGACAACGGGCCTGGTGTGTTCAGGGACGACTCAGCCCTTTCACAGAGGGCCCCCCATGGGCCAAACTCCCGTTTATGGCGGGTTTGGCGGCGGAGAGGGCCGAAATTGTGTACCACAGCTTTCTAGAAGCTGCTCCACAGCTGTCTGCGCGTCCTCTCACGTGTTTTTACAAAGCATGGCAGAGCAGCTGCGTACTGACAGACTGGCTGGACAGGACCCTCAGACTAGGATATTCTCTCCAGTTCTGCGGGCTCCCCCCAGCGTTCAGGGGAATACAAGAGATGAATCTATCCTCTCAACAAGAGATAGAGTTCCTCGAAGGGGAAATTCAGGACCTGCTATCAAAACAGGCCGTGTCAATTGTCCCTCTTCACGACAAGGAACAAGGTTTTTACTCCCCATACTTTTTGGTTCCCAAAAAGACAGGGGGCTACAGACCCATCCTGGACCTCCGTGCCCTGAACACACGTATCGGTCGCAAAACGTTCCGCATGCTAACCACAAGGAGGCTGCTGGAACTCATCCAACCAGGCGATTGGTTCTCAACCATCGACTTGAAGGACGCTTATTTTCACGTCGAGGTGGCACCAAAACACAGGAAGTTCCTGCGTTTTGCATTCCAGGGAACAGCCTACGAATACAACAGGCTGCCATTTGGCTATTCCCTGGCCCCTCGTACGTTCAGCAAATGTGTGGACGCAGCGCTACAACCGCTGCGCAGCCAGGGTATGAGGGTCTTCTTTTATCTGGACGACCTCATCGTGATGGCCAGGTCCAAACAATGGGCCATTTTTCACACAGTTCAGTTGATACTTCACCTGACCAAGTTGGGTTTTGCCATCAACTGGAAGAAGAGCAACCCCCAACCAAACCAGCGGGCCGAATACTTGGGGATTGTGCTCGACTCTGTCAGCCTGAGAGCCACTCTGTCGGAGTCCAGACGGACAGCCCTACAGCAGGAGGTTCTCAAGCTGCAACAGGTTCCACGTGTCACAGCCTTGACCTTCATGCAAGCACTGGGGCACATGGCAGCAGCTCACCCGGTGGTTCCACTAGGACTGCTGCACATGCGTCGCCTGCAGAGATGGTTCGCCAGCCTACGCTTAGACCTCAAGAGGCAGAAGTTTCGGCTGCTGACGGTCCCCCCAACAGTGCGGGGCAATCTGCAGTACTGGGGGTCCCCACGACATTTGTTGACCGGGACACCACTAGGACGAGTGACCTCGTACACGTCGGTGTTCACGGACGCCTCCCTGATGGGGTGGGGAGGCACCTGCCTGGGGAGGGCGATAGGTGACACTGTAGTCACTGCTAACTGGGATGAAGTTGGACCCGTTATCACTCCATACGGTGGTTAAAATTAATAAAGTGGTGACTGGGTCTTGGTACCTAACCGGTAGCTGGTGTGGTCAGTGGGCGGAGCCTCTCCCGCGGCAGGAAGTACATAAATCGGGGCTTCGCCTACTGTACCCATAGAGTCCAGTAGAGGGCGAAGCCTGTGTGAGATATAACGAAGGTTACGATATTGTAACCCTATTTATGTTAACACAGGCGGAGCCCTCTACTTAGGGCCCTGCCGCTCTTTCGCCTTACGCTGAAGTTTGGTGGAATGAGGGCAGCTGGCGGTGCATCTGCTTATATAGCCCGCTAAGGGCGGGAAAGGTAGGCACGCCATACTGGCCGGCTACGTACATGCAAATTTCAGTGGGCCATCGCGCATACGCGATTGGAGGAGAGATATACCCATAGAGTCCAGTAGAGGGCTCCGCCTGTGTTAATATAACTAGGGTTACAATATCGTAACCTTCGTTACATGCAGTGTCTGTTGTCTGTCTGACGTCTGCCCCATTTCACCTGAATGCAACATCAAGAATACGTTCAGATATGCAACTGCACCGCTAGATGGGGGGGATTCCTACATATTATACCTTTAAGGTTATAGATTTAGTTTTGACTATGGTCTGCCTCAATCTTTGTTGTCTTGGATCAACATCTGATGCACATGGGGATCAGCCATATTCATCCATCCACCAGAACCTCCTCCTGACATGGACATTGCCTCTCCATGTACAGTAAGCTACTAACACACAGGCTGCACCGAGAGCAGCTCACACAAATGCATTGCCATGGTTACCATAATAACAGTCATTGGTTGGTTAGGTTCTAGAAAAGATTGTAATTCATCACTATTTTTAATGCTCCACTACACTTTTTACCTTTGCTCCTGTCTGTGATCACTAGATGTTGCCTAGCAACAAACTATAACTATGGGATTTACGAACCTGCTATCACCCTTTTTTTTCTTTTTTTTTTTACAGGACAGTCTCTTTTCAGGACACAGAATGAAAGTTGTCAAAAAAAGAAATTTCAGAACTAAACGTCTGTGTGTGCATTTGATTGCAGTGAAATCTGAATGATATCAGCTGGAGACTGACACTTTGCCTCCAGCACGAAACAAGCGCTCCCTTTCTTGTGAATGCAATTAGTCTGCCTGCCTTCCTTCCTTGATGTCCCCATTTTACTTTAATGGTGCATGGCGCGCTGATACGGAGAGTGTGACTGGATTATTAGCCACAATTAAGGACCGGGTGGCAAATGAGGCTCTAACTATTAGACAAGAAGGAGGAGAGAAGAGTCTGGGAGAGAGGACGACGTCGTCTTCAGGAGCAGAGAGGGACAGATGTGCCCGTCCACGAAATGTCAACTTTGACTACTTTGATATACGGCACATGGCTTTGTACACACCTGGGTGAACAGACACACAAACACACACCAACAGCAGATTCATATGCTCATGGGTATAAACAGACACACACAAACACATTCACACATGTGCACTGGAGCTGTCATTGATCCAAGTGCACACTCCAGGATGGATGCGTAGAGTTTATGATTAATGCAGACTGCAGATACGCAGCCAAGTCTTCCACAATTTAAGTGTTTCGGAAGAACATAAAGGTGCAGTCTACCTGTTTTCACTCCACTCTCGCACATCCATGATGCAGCTACGCAGCTTACATTTGATATACGGTCCCCGTGACTTAGGTGAAGAAATAAAATGTTCCGGGCCGTTACCGAGCCGCTGGGCAACCGGAGTAACTTGATCATTAGGTTACACCCTCTACGGGCCGCTGCAGACTCTTTTTATGGTGCATTAGGGAGGAAACATTTATGCCCTTAAAGGATAGTGCCGGGGTCTTTCCTTTGAAATGAGATGTCGTATTTCAGGAGGAAAATGGACTGGATAAATCCTGCACAACGCTGGATCAGGAAATGTGCATGCCGTAAAGATGATCACATAAATCACCGAGTTCATGTCAGACTCTCACAGACAGGGAGCAGACTGCACGCCCTTTACATTACCAGACTCTAGTGTTGTATAATTAGATTATTCTGTATCTGAAATGCAACTTCAATATAATCCTATGCAAACAAAATTGTATGTAAAAGATGATCATGTGTATATACATATTTCTGTTAATCTGCAGTTTGATGCACAGCCGGAACAGGAAACAGGATGTAAATAAGACAACGTTTTAATCTAATTATGCGGGATGCAATGTTGCCTGCTCATGAGTAAAGGAAACAATAATACAGAGAGTAAACGATATCCTGGCAGTTAAACTGTTACTGCACAATAGGCAGAAAGGAGACGCAGGATGCAACAAGTATGGCCGTGTCTGGGGGATTCAATCAACACCGGTCCATCTGTGGTAAAGTACATTTATAGCCGGCAGACAACTCAGCTGCCTCCTCCATCAGCACAGACACTAAAACGTAGCAGTTTCTCCATCCTGTCCCTCCTCAGGGATCATCTATCTATCTATCTATCTATCTATCTATCTATCTATCTATCTATCTATCTATCTATCTATCTATCTATCTATCTATCTATCTTGTTCTCTATCTTCCTTCCTTCCTTCTCTCTATCTTCCTTCCTTCCTTCCTTCCTTCTCTCTACCCCCCTTCCTTCTCTCTCTCTATCTTCCTATCCCCCTTCCTTCCTACCTTCTCTGGGGTAATAAAGAACCTCGTATTACTTAAGTAAAGTTGAGGAACTACAACAAAACGTGTCTTGATATCTCTTGTCTTGAGTTAATCTTAAAAACACAAATGATATTGCTCATATAATGCAACGCAATATTGTCCTCATTAGACTGCGCCCCCTTACCCCCCCTATCTGAGATCTCACTGATTCATTGTCTCTGTCAAAACTAATCTGAGAAATCAGGAATCATTGTTGCTGGATTTTCTTTTCTGTGCATGCAAAAACAAAAAAGATGCAGGAAGAGCAAAAATAAAAAACAGTCTGTCCCTCTATTTTATTTTTTATTTTTACTCTCTATGAGGAGTTCACTGAATCCCCCAGATGCCAATCTGTGGACTAGTATTTCTAATTAGCTATAACAAAACCATCATCTATATTCATCAGCATTATATTGATATCATTTTATCAAATTTACTTCATATTGCATTAGTATTAGAGATTAGTATTAGGGTAAATTATGTGCATATCACAAATACTGCATGGATATTATATAACACAAAAGTAATTTTATTATTGTACTGGTTCAAATGCATGTATACAGTACTGCAATAATTTCTTTTGCACACCTATTGTTAGCAGGAGCTGATGATGTAGCTGATGAATTTACCTGCTAGGATCAATGTTGTCTCATCTCATCTTTATCTGAACAATGTGTTGTTCCACTTTAAAACCTGACCTGGCTGCTCTGTGTCATGTTAAGATCAACATCTCAAAGTAACATTTTCATGTACAGATAGAGATTGTTCTTTGCCGTAGCTCTGATAACCCAACCGTTACTTCACTTCACTTCTTTTGTTTTCCGTATTGGTGTCAAGACTTTATGCTGGAGACATTTGTTTTACTTTAATCCTATTATTATTTCATCTCATTTGATATTGATGTTCATATTTTGTCACTAATGCTTTGAGCATGTTTTTTTCATGTCTTTTTTATTTCCATGTGAACAAACTGACACGTGATTTATTTGTTGTAAAACACTTTGTGCTATATTTCCTTTATGAAAGGTGTAATACAAAGTGTATCATCATCATTATTATAATTATCAATATACATGTTATAGCCAGAGTTGCCTCCTGAGTGACTATTAGACTTTTGCTTTGAGCAGTAACTGAAGAAATAACACCTGTGTTGGAAAAAACAAGACATTTTCATTCACGCTTGAGGAAATAAACCCCCCCAAAAAAGATATGAATGATCTTTAGCAAAGATGAGGTTTCATAGGATCGAGCTGTAAAACGGATGAATGGCCCTAAGTTTGATGATGTATGAAAATATTAGCTGCAGTTCTGTAGTGTGGGGTAAAGTTATTCCAGGTGAAGCTGAAGTCTTTTCTTCAGCAGTGTAACTCAGCGTGTGTGTGTGAGCCACAGCCTCCAAAATTTCAAAACCTTATTGTGAGACACACAATGTGGTTCTTTGTGCTGCAGGTGCTTTTGAGAGGCAGAAAGTGATGGTGACACATCAAACCTAAAGGAGGTGATGGAAGTGAGTGACACCAGAGTGTTCTGTCCCCCGGGAGGAGCAGGTATATGGAGAACGATGAGGGGGGTGGGGAGGGAGGGAGGGGGGGCATTGAAACCCACTGACTGACAGAATAAAAGGAGAATAAAAAAAAACAGAGGCAGCAGAAAGAGTCCAAATACCTGAGCAGCTGCATTTGCATTTGACATTTCGGGCCTTCAAGCTGACACACTTAGAGACGAAAAATTATTGCAGCTGCAGAAAAGGCTTGGACACACAAGGAAGGATTTATGTGTGAGAAAGAAAAAACTCCCACATTAACAGCTTCAAGCTCAAATGAAGTGCTGCTGCAGAGAGTCTGTACCTCCTGTCTGAGATGTCACTGTTTGTCTTTGCCAAAACTAATTTAAGAAGTCAGGAATCATTGTTGCTGGGATTTTCTTTTTTTTTTTGTTTCTGTGCACCCAAAAAAAATAAAAAATGATGTATGACAGTTTAAGAGCAAAATACAAAACAGTCTCTCCAACAACAGGAAATGAAAGATGGATGCATCACAAACGACACGACCTGCAGTGGAGTCTTTTCTTTTTTCTTTTTTTTAAACCATCGAGCAAAAAGATGCAAATCCCAGAAAGTGTGCAGTTTATGTCACAGTGCATGATAGCTAATTAAATCCTTTCAAGTATTAAATTATCTCCTGCTGACAGTCGGTGCCAACAAATTTGCCAAGTGCAGCTCTGAGTTTTCTAACTGCCACGACGTGAGCACAACTGAGGATCATGTTGCAGATCCACTGGATTAAATTAATCTGCTTGGAGAACATGATGGAACAGCTGAAACGGGAGGCGGTGATAAGTGGAGAGTTGCATCACATCAATTCCTGCATCTTTAAAAAAAATATATAAATAAATACATAAACATTTTTTATTCCAAGAAGACTTATTGATCTTTATTATGGAAATCAAACTCTGACTCCTCAAGTTGCTCGAAGATTTCTCATATTCATGTCCATATACTTAAAGGCAGGTAGCAAGTTTTCTTAGCATGTTCTCTCTTGTGAATTTTAGTTACACAGTTTTACATAGTTTTTAGTTATAGAGCTAAGTCCTTGTCATTTAGGTCTTTTGTTTTTGTGTTAGATCATCTCCGAGCTTGACTTGTTTGTTTTGGCCTTGTTCCACCCTGAAGTTAACCCCAGTTTGTTTCATGTAAATGAGCTGAACTGAGCTCCCTTTGTCCTGGTTAATGCGTGAGATGAGGCTTGTTGTTCATATTGTGTCTCAGACGCCACTAGATGAGACATCACAATAGTCCTACAGCAGCGAACGAGCTCACAGGTCATTTGTTGAGCTGTTTATTATTACACATAGTTACATTTTGTTGTGAGGCAAGCCTCTAGTGGCTGTAGAGATTATGACTGGAGCAAAAGAAAAGCACAGTGCAGTCAGAAATAAAATGCACATTATGGGATGTATTCATTCATGACATGACTCTTCTACAAACTTAAAGGAGACATATCATGCCCCTTTTCCAAAGATT
This sequence comes from Trachurus japonicus, assembly GCF_045865225.1. Classification (NCBI taxonomy): domain Eukaryota; kingdom Metazoa; phylum Chordata; class Actinopteri; order Carangiformes; family Carangidae; genus Trachurus; species Trachurus japonicus. The sequence continues at coordinate 4,076,197 of NC_140927.1, read as the reverse complement.
AAAATAGTTAAAGGGATAGTTCACCCAAAATTCAAATTTAATTCATTATCTACTCACCCTCATGTCGAATTTTCAGAGTCCTCCGTCCCTTCCTCCCGCAGCAGTATTTGTCCATATAATGGTTGGTTTGGATGTTTTTTGGTGTGTCTTTTTGGACGAAGAAAGTTGGTATCCATTGACAACCATTATATGGACAAATACTGCTGCGCGGACCCCCCCGTAACTCTGACAAGGAACGGAGGACTCTGAAAATTCTCACAGCTCTTAGTTGACATGAGGGTGAGTAGATAATGAGTGAAATTTGAATTTTGGGTGAACTATCCCTTTAAAGACATGTCTGTGACATTCTTCAGTCAGAATCCCCCAAGGATCAAACATCACATCTCTTTTCATCCTCTCAAAACAGCCCTGTTCAGAACGGCTGGCTTGCCCCGCCCCTTCTACTAGGGGTGGGGTTATGTAAATTCAAAAACGAATGACATGATTGGATGACAACTGAGGGAACAGTTACAGATTGCTTTGTTGATTCTCACGTTTTGGGGGCCGGAAGGCAAACACCCGAATATATGTGAGAGCCTTCAAGAAGTGATATTTCCATAATGTCCCCTTTTAGTACTCTGCTATTATGTAACACTTTAACACTTTATACTAAGTACACACTATTAAGCATTAGTTAAGCATGAAATATGGAATGCACCATTTATAACACATGAATACTCATTAGTATGTAGTTGATAAACACAGTCAAAAATGTTTTACTCATCATTGATAAACACTGTGTTTATAAACTACATGCTAATGAGTATTCATGCATTATAAATGAAGAATGCTTAATGATGTGTACCTATTATAAATTGTTACCCTGCTATTATTGTAACCATGGCAATAAAAATTGTCTCATGTTGAGGAAGGACCTACTGTATTTAAACCAAAACCTAGCAGCGAGCTCCAGGCTCCATATTTATCATTGTATATCTGATTATTTTACCCTAATTGTCTTGTCTGATTGTCTTGTATTATGCAAATGATAATAATGATGATAACAAGGTTAAGGACTTAGTTTTAGTTGGAGTGGGTCAACGAGTAGAATTAACCTGTGCTAATGCAGCTAATCAGATGTGGCAGTAGCTTCTCATATCTGTAACGCAGAAAAGAGCATCCTTTGAAGAGGAGAGGAGTCATTCCGTGGTTTCTTTTCTTGAAAGCAGCAAGTGACTTTTGTTCAGAGAGAGTAAGCGGCAGATTGAATGTCTGTTGAGTTTTCTTTTCTCTCCTCCTGGCTCTTGGTCGTTCTCTAGCCGTGTGTTGGCAGGAGGATGTGGCAGGCACCATTAGGATGAGAAATGACAGTGAAGTCTGGGCCAACCTTCAAGGCTCGCAGAGAGGAGAGACTTAACAACCACACACACTCAGACACGCGAGTGCATCGCATATGCACAGTCCGCATACGACACCGGGGCGTTGTGTAGCCCAGGGGTTCTCAACTGGTCTCACTTTGGGGCCCACATTTTCCCATGGTCATTAAGTCGCGACCCGCTTTTATAGAATTCAAACCAAGATTTTTTTTTTTTTAAGCCTTTAAAAATTAATTTTGCTCTTTATTGAGCAAAGTGCATTTCAGAGCACATGAATGAAACTGAGGAGGACCATGACAACTGCATGTACGGAAGTGAATAAAAAAATATCAAACTGCACAAAATGGAGACCAACAAAACGATATATTTGACTTCTAATGCATCTCTGCATTCAGAGCATATTCACAAAAGTGAAAAAATAACAAATTGCACAAAATAAAGACCCACAAAACAAAACAAGATTCACTGCATTCAGGCCACATTAATAAGACACTGATATCTTTGCATTCCGAGCAAACAATAAGAAACTGAGGAGGACCATTACAACTGCATGTGTTCACGTGTCTCGTGTGCCTTTCAATATAAGTTATTTTTCAAAATAAAAGACATGTCCAACATCAGATGTACATTAAATATTATTAACTTTTTTGACCAGCTGTCCGCGACCCATCCAGAACGGGTCCGCAACCCACTTTTGGGTTCCGACCCACCAGTTGAGAACCACTGGTGTAGCCTATCATCTCCCCCAGCGTCTTCAGCGCTCTTTTAAACCAACCCCCTTCGCCAAGATTTGAACATTGGAGAGAAAAGCTTGACCTTTATCCGCCTGGTCTTCTATCCGCGGCGCCCATGTGATCCGACGAGAGCCGCGTCACGCAGACAAAAGGAAAAGAAAGCACTTAGGGAGACAACCGCGGCAGACCTCTCATTTCACAGCTGTTTCACTGCTCTGATGAATTATTTCCAGGCCATGGTGATTCACCATAAAGCACACAATGAATCCAGCCTGACAGCCCCTCGACGAGCACTGTGTACTGTATAAGCCTGCACGCTGGCAACCGATAGCTCCCGCGCTCATTACGGAAACTGGAGGCATCATTGCAAATCGGTCTTCAAAAATTTGCAAATGCGCGCTCTGAAGAGAATCATTTGGAATCTGTGAGTCAGGGTGAAAGCTAACTCTGCTGTTACATTATGTATGTTAGACTCAATTTAAAGGTACAAAAAATATGTATCCGGCCAAAAAACACCACAGCAGGACCGTGTGTTGTCACAGATGAGCGGAGTTCGTGTTATGTTCTCAGAAACCTCCGTTTTGTTCCAGACCACTTGGCGTAACATCATCAAATGGATGAGGGATTCTTTTCTCTATGAGTATAGCTCACAGACAGACAGACACCCAACCCAGTTAATATCTATGGGATCTTTTACACTCGTGCTGCCAAAAGTGGTGAATTATGTAACCATCACGATGTGCGAGCACCACGCCATCATCTCCCGGCGTTACCACAATCTATCAGGCTAAAGATGCATCCAGTTCCCCCTTCCAGTGAATTTCGATACCACTGGCCATGTGACAGCATGGCGTGCAAGTGCTGTTTTGGCTCCCACATCAAACGCCGAAGCTCGCTCACCCTCGCATCATGAATGAGGCCTCGTACCCACAGAGGCAGAGCCGGGGTTAAGCTCTTGTCAGCCGTGATCATGTAATGGCATCTCCCAGGGAATCTCTCTGAAGGCCACAGGTGCAGGTAGAAGCAAAGGTGTCGGGGCCAGTTGCCCCCCCTCGTCTCCCCACATGGTCCGGCTCCGGGGCCGAGGAGGAACAGTTCCAGAGGCTCTGTGTGCCCGAGATTGTCCAGGTGGACTCATGCACCGGTTCACAAGGACGCACTGATAAACACAACCCCTCTGACTCGGCCTGGTCCGCTGCCATGTGAGTCTCATCATCTCAGTTTCTCTACGGGAGACTTTTGTCAGGAGGAAGAGACTTGCAACTTTTCCGCAATATGTCTAAAACTAGTAAATCAAGTTGAACTGCAGTGCTAGATAGCTGGGAACCACTCATGTATAAAACTTTATATATATACAGCTCTGGAAAAAAATAAGAGACCACTTTCAGAAATGTTTCTTCAAAGCATCTCTACTGTACATGTATGACAGTCATTCTTTTCTTTTCTTTTTTAAACACCAACACAAACACAACTCATTCTCCTTAATGAGAAACTGATGAGGTCATCACCTGAACCACATCTGATTTTAGAGGAAGATTATAAAAAACACTGCTGGGATTAAACATTGACATTATCCCACTAAAACTGATTTATAAACTCTTCCTGAGTTAAAATATTCTTGCTGTGTTGTTTAGGAATAAATATGAACATGTTTTCTTTGCATTATTATTATTCAAGGTCTGAAAATACTTGATATTTTTTGTTATTTAGACTAGTTTAGTCATTTTCAGCCAATAAAAGCTCTAAATGACAATGTTTTTATTTCAATTTTGGGAGAAATGTTGTCAGTAGTTGATAGAATAAAACCTTTTTTTTTTTAATTTAATTTTACTCAAACGCATAAATAGTAAAACCAGAGAAACTTATCATTTTGGGAGTGGTCTCTTAAGTTTTTCCAGAGCTGTATACACATATGTATACCTGTGTTGTACCTGAAGTAAGCAAAAACTTATTTTGGCTGTGTACTTACTATTACTTAGCATTAAATGGAGTATGCAGAGAAACAAAACATTGACAAATGTAGGCTATGTATTCCGTAATGTTCAGTACAGACAAGTGTATAAAGTTTATAATATGTGTGACCCTTTATCCACCAAAATGCTGTTACCTGGAAATGGTACTGCAGGTTTGATCAGTACATTTGTTCTTAAAGGGATAGTTCACCCAAAATTCAAATTTCACTCATTATCTATTCACCCTCATGTCAACTAAGGGCTGTGAGAATTTCCATAGTCCTCTGTGCCTTCTCTGAGTTACGGGGGGGTCCGTGCAGCAGTATTTGTCCATATAATGGTTGTGAATGGAGCTCACTTTTCTTCGTCCAAAAAGACACACCAAAAAACATCCAAATACCTCCATACTGCTCGTCTGTAATGTCCCTCTTGTATTGAAGCCCCAACATGAGAAATTGTTCCGAAAAAAATTAAATAAGTCTATAATTTAAGCTTGTTTGTAGCGGAAGCTCCCAGTGTCTCGGTTCACTGCTCTTCCTGTGTCAGTGCAAATCTCGCGTGATTTGCACTGACCGGCGGAACAATTTCTCATGTCGGGGCTAAGAGGGACATTACAGACGACCAGTATGGAGGTATTTGGATGTTTTTTGGTGTGTCTTTTTGGACGAAGAAAAGTGGTATCCATTCACAACCATTATATGGACAAATACTGCTGCGCGGACCCCCCGGAACTCAGAGAAGGAACGGAGGACTCTGAAAATTCTCACAGCTCTTAGTCGACATGAGGGTGAGTAGATAATGAGTGAAATTTGAATTTTGGGTGAACTATCCCTTTAACTTTAGCTGAAGTTAAGAGACATAGAGGCCATTTTTTACGTTCAGTGGGAGCGTGACCGTAGGTAACCACAGAAACTCACCGGAGCTGTATGTACATATTAAATACATTGGATCCATCAGGTACAAAAAAGAATCAGATTGGACTGGGAGGTGCATGGAGAGGCACTGAAAGCCACAAAAAATACCACACACATTTTTCATTTTACGGGTCCATAACAATGTAAACATGGAAGAACAAAGAACAAGAAAAACAGATAATATATATATAATGTCAAGCGCCAATGGGGATAATATCATGAAAATATATATAAGAGAAAAAAATGGAGGAAAAAATATTAGGAAAAAATGGGAAAACTGTTATGGGAGACAAACTCCAGAAGAGAAACCCCAGGGAAAAGGGAAAAACTTTAGAATAGGGACGAGGTTATAGTTGGTGAAATTTTGGTTAATGGTGTAATAAATAGAGAAGATGGTACTGTAATGCATAATAAGGTCACAATAAGTGCTTTGTGATGAACAATAACAGATATGCTACGAATACACATTAGTGAGCAAGTAGTTGAGGTGAACGGTGAATATGTGTACCATTATATAAAGTGTTTCTAAGATTGTAAATATACAAAGTGCTAATGCTTGAGAAACAAAAGTGAAGTCTGTTTTGGGTTTCTCCCAAATAAACACTAGTCTACTGTGAATAACTATTAATTATTATTATTAGAAATGAGCCACATGGCACCTATTCAGTGATGAACATGCTCATGCTCATGGAAGGCCCAATGGCTCCTTGTTTTGTGCAGGGTGGACCAAAGTCCTTGCAATTGCCCTCTAATAAGTACCATACACTGGGTGGTGATCAAAACATCTGCTGGTGCTTATTAAATTCTATAGCAGAAAGGCTGTAGGAAGACAGCCAAGTGAACATAGAGAGCAATAAAGTTCACATAGGGAGGAGGTTGTGGTGGATGAATGAGTCACATGACTTTCCCTCCAAGGAGCTGAGGTTTGTGGCTGGGGGTTCTCCTGTGTGTCTCCCCATTTAAGGTGGTATTTATTAACTTGAGACTTACTTGAGCCTGAAACACTTAACACCAAGCTTAATCACGTGGTTCACAAAATGCCAGAAAACAATGACATCATGTACAACAGTCGAGCAGTGAATTCTCACAACTGTGACACTGTAGTTCAGGAATGGGTGTTAATTTGCCTTGAAATAGCCTACTTTTCTTAAGGAGTTGTAAATTAGCTGTATGTAAAAACCGTGACAGATTGAATTTGCCTGTAAACAAATAGAAATTGAAAAAAGGTTTCTGTTGGGGTTAGCTAGATTAGCTCATGCTAACTTGAAACTGCTTTAATTGAAAGACTTTACAGAAGGTAAAGGAGGAGGACTTTAAAAAGGACCGTCCATGTTCAGCTCATTGTTTTAAACTAGAACAAACACACTGTCTACACAGATATGTATGCATAGCTTATCAAACACACACACACACACACACACTGTCTCTTACAACTATTACTAAAGTCGAATTTATTTGTAGCAACTGAGCAGAATGTCTTCATTCATTGTTCAGCAGTGATTAGCATAAACTCCGAGGGGGTAGGACCGTAGGTCTGGACAGTGGACAGACCACAGTCCTGGGCAGTAAAGCCTAAAACCTGAACTCCAGCCAAACACCAAAAGCTGCATTTTTGTATAACTTCAGTCTCTGCTGGCCAGATTAGTGAAAGGTAATCTACAACACACATAGTAGCAACAAAAGATATTGATTGTGTATTATCATTGTTCTTGTCATATTTGGCCACAATAAAGAATGAAAAAATAGTTCACAATGTATTCAGTTAAACTGGCACTTGTAAGTTGTTTCAGTTTCAGTTTAGTTTATTTGAAAAGGGACAATGCACATTAATAAACATTATAGAAAAAAAACACACGTAAATGCACCCAAATTAGCTTAAAAAGCTAGCTTTCATCATTTGTCCCTCTGCCAGATTTTACAAGGCAACCTTTAAAAAGAACAGCAATGGAATAAAATATTGTGCCACATGGGGTAGAACACACATACTAACTGTCCATAAATACATACATAATAAATACACATTTGGACGACGACAATGTGATGCGTGGTCAGTGGCCACATTAATAAATAGGCTACACATTTGACAACAATAACAACATCGGTGCTCACATCTCTGGGTGTCTACAAGCCAGTTCTTAACATTTGCTTGGAATGAGTGATATGATGGAGATTCTCTGATTGTGGCACTGTGTGAACAGACAGTAACAAACATGGAGGAGAATTACTGCAATGTTCTGCAAAATGTGCTGCTTTTTTCCCACATATATACGTATACACACATTATACCATCAACCCATTATTCTAAAATTAGTCAAAATTCATTCATTTTCTGCTCTGACATTAAAACAACAGAGATAGAGAGAGAGAGATTTGAACTTTGAACACATTCAGCAACACACATCCATGGTCCTGGTATGATTAACAGATAAGACCCAACCTCCCATCCATCTTCCTCCCTCTTCTCTCTCTCTTTCTCTCTTCCCCTCTCTCTCTCACTCTCTCTGTCTTCATGCCTCATCTGCGTCCTGTTGCCGACCTCTCCTCCCCTTGACCCTGTCTTGGGACCTGGTCCTTGTGTCTTTTCACAGTCCATAGACAGGCAGACACAATGATCTATGTCTCTGTGTGTATATATCTGTATGTATGCGTGTGTGTGTGTGCATGCGGGCACTTTGTATGTTATGGAGCTCCACCATGAGGAGATGTGTCCGGGAATAACTCTGGCTGAATTGTAACTTCTCTCAAACTGCCAGCGTGGCGCTAACTGGAGCATAGAAACCGAAAATGAAGTTTACACTGGTGCCTGTACTCAGCTGCACTCACACTGTGGTTTTACCCCTCGAAAAAAGTGAGTGATTGAGTCATTTAAAGCAAGAGCCACTCTGCCCCCCTCTCTCTCTCTCTCTTGGTGGTTATGCTTTTGTGAAAATTGTTTCATAAATGACGCATCGATACATATATTGCTCCAAATAAACGTCTCTGTAGCCTCTTACATGACAAGTCGGTGATGCTTCAATACACAGTGAGGGTGTTGAAGAGAACTGTGGTCATCTCCAAAAGAATAAAAGAGAGTGAAGTTGAATGGAATAAATATAAAATGTGAAGACAACTCACACGGTCCAAACTAAACTCATCTACCTTCTTGAATATAAAATGTTTCCACGCATTATTTATTATTTTGTTTTGTTGTCATGGTTATTTATTCAGTACAGGTTGCCAGTTGTTCTCCATTTTGCATTAACTTAGAGAACAGTAGCACATCACAACAGAACATTTCCTTGTTATTAACTTTTATGCCTTGTTTCTGCTAAATGTTTGTATTGTTGTGTATATTTGCTATTGTCTTTTAACCTATCTTTTCTCCCTCACAGCCCCCCCCCCCCCATCAAGAAGCTTATGCCTCTTGTCAGGCCATCATTGTAAATAAGAACATGTTCTTAATTGATTTCGCTTGGTTAAATAAAGGTTAAATAAAATTTGTAAAAAAAAAAAAAAAAAAAGTCCCGAGCAGAAACAGAGAAACAGAACCAACCTGAAAGATAACACACATAAGTTGATGTTTTGTTAAAAACAGAACACAAATAACATATTCATGTCATGTTTCTACACTGAATTCAGTGGAAAATGAGCTTCACCAGCTGCTGCTCATCTCAGTGGCATAACGGCAGTGAACTGGTTTCAACCTTACTACTAAGAGTAAGTGCATCCAAAATGAAATGCTGCTGAGCACTAATGCTACAAAGCTGCAAAATATGTGATGCATTAAGTATGATCAAATCTCAGGAAACATTATATTGCACCTGGACACCTACTTATTCATTTATGCAATCATCCAATCATATAAATCCTGCACTACATGGCAGGAGCTTCACTTAAAGGGGAACTATGCTTTTTCGGTGTGTTGCAAACCCTCCTCCTGGCCGTGTGCATTTGTTTTCAATGAAGCCGGTGGTACATAACATTGTATATCATATGATGTTCTTATTTATCATAAATAAGAGATTATGGGTTACGAGGCGCATTTGTGTCGCAGTGCCACAGAGACGAGAGCTGGGACACCGGGTCGGAGGCTCTGATGTTACAATGTTGGTTTTCAGCCAAGAGACGCTAGGCGGAAGGCAGAGAGCCTCCATTCTCCCTGGAACAAGTTACAAGTCATTTATTTAACCTTCACAATTACTCTGAAGTTGTTTAATTAAGGTAATAAGGCAAAAAAAAAATTTGCATAGTTCCTCTTTAAGTTCCATATCAAACATCAGAGACAGGACAAATGTGATGATGACTGACATTCCAGTCAGGTGGCTGCTTCATGGTTCTGTTTCTTTGGATCCACTGGATTTTCACCAACAACAACCTGTAGAGTTTTTACTCAGAATGGCACCAACAGCTAAAGCATCAACGCTGGAAAGAGAAATCTGAATCATAGCCTGGTTTGATGGATCTGGGTTTGTGCTGAGGCAGCAGATGGTAGGGTCAGAGTCTGGACCCAGGCTGCCTTGTGTCAACAGTCCAGGCTGCTGGAGGTGGTGTAATGGTGTGAGGAAAGTTTTCTTGACTCACTTTGGGGCGTAACACCAATCAATCATGCCACAGTCAGTCTGAGTATATTGTTCCTGACCACATTTTACCCTTTTATGGCCACAATTCACCATCGTCCTCCAGCAGAGTAAAGCTCCACGTCACAAAGCTGAACTCGTCTCAAACTGGTTTTATCAGCATGACAGTGAGTCCGAGTCTCCAGACCTGAATCCAGTAGACCACTACTGGGTGGCAGAACAGGAGATTGGCAGCAGAACGTGCAACTGACAAATCTGCAGAGTGATGTGATGCAGCCATGTTAATACAGAGTCTCAGTGGAAATGATCAACATCTGGTGGAAGCACGCAAGGAACCGAGGAACTACCCATTGTTACTGTGGTGTTCTTCATAAAGTGGGTGCAAATACCTAGGATAGTTTGTACTATTGTAGTACTCAAATCTTGAGACCACATTTTTAAGGTCTTGGTCTTGTCTCGGTCTCGGCCGAGCTGTACTCAGGTTTTTATTTCAAGACCAGTCAAGACCACCGCTGCAGTGACATCTTTTCTTTTTGTTTTAACCACAGATGTTTCTCTCTGTCACTCCCTCACTTTGGTTTATGTAATGCAATTCAATAATTTGAAGATAGTTAAAGCAGATAACAGCGGCACGGCCGTTTCGGCTAATGCTGTGTTCAAGGCAGGCTTTTGAAACCGTAAGTTACAGCTTCAAGTCACAACTACGACTTGGTAGCGTTCCAGGTAACCCGTAGCTCGTGTTTTTACCGTCCTGTTGTCTGTGAAAGTTCCCTATAACGGCCACTCGTAACTTCCGACCCGTGAACTCGTACCAGATCGAACTGGTATGACTTCACAGGAAGGAAAAACACAAAGTACGAGTTTCCTTGAACGCACCATGAGTTAGCAGCCCCCGCCCTTGTCAGGCATCAATTGGTCCTCGTGCTACGTCACCACATTCACGCGCATCCCTTGGCTGCACACACAGCCCTTCATGCCGTTCTCTCTCCTCATTGGATAACACTTGTATCCCACAAGGAAAATTTTCTCCTCGGGTTACAGCAGAGCAGAGTGACGGAGAGACTCGTGTTTAGGCTGAAATACTTCATGTAAGTGATTGCTGACGGAAAATAGAACTATTTAGGACTTATATTAACAAAAACATTCCACTGATATCTGCTTTAAAATTGTTCCACAAAGAAGTATACTTGTGTAACCATCTGAAAAACTTGGTTGCACCAGAGTCAGAGGTGCAAGAATTGAGCAGGTTCTGTGCTGTGTTCTTCTGTTCAATAGGCTATAGATTTTATATTAAATCTATCTAAATGTCTTTTCTTTTAAAGCAGAAGTAAGCGATCCGGTGGTTTTGGCTAACTTCCTGTCAGCAGATGGAGTTAGCAGTCCCCGCCCACGTCATGGATCTATTGTTCCTCGTCGCTACGTCACCACATTCACGCGCATCCCTTGGCTGCACACACAGAGAGGACCGCCCCTTTATGCCGTTCTCTCTCCTCGTTGGATAAAACTTGTAGGATACAAGGAAAGTTTTCTCCTCGGCTTACAGCAGGGCAGAGTGACTGACGGACCCGTGTTTTGGACCAAACACTCTATATACCGTATTGACCCGAATATAAGACGACCCTGCATATAAGACGACCCCCCCTTTTCAAGACCTGTCTTTGGAAAAATACCTTTTTCAGACAAAATCAAAGAAAAAATTAATCTTTTTAAAATCATGTTTTCAGTATCTGTGAAATGACGTTCTGGTAGATTGTAGCGTCCACTGATCTCTCTGAATGTGTGTAGGTGTGTGTCCATCTCTCTTGCGCTCTGTTTACACAAAAAGGCACAAGCATCAATTGCGGTGTTTTATTTTGAAAATTGTTTTGATTTTGAAAGTTGAGCGGATTCTCTCGTGTTTCTTTGTTTGACCTGCCCGGCTTGACGCAATCGCTCGCAGCTCGCGCACAAAATAGACCAGACACTGAAACGATCACTGCAGGACGTCTGGTGTGAACGACACAATGTTAACATGAGCCCCGAAAGGAAACTCGGCGCTTCGCAGCTATTCGGCGCCTCCGCGTCCGGTGTGTCCCTGTCCCCGGCGACAACGCGGCCGTAGCCGCTGTGATATGACGACCCCGCCCCCGGAGGAACTGTGAAGGAGTCAGCTGTAATTAAAATGACCTAAACCGAGTCGAGTTGAGCTGTAACTGTGTGGCAGCGCTCTGCTGTGTGGCGAAGGGGCAACACACACATGCGATCATCCTCTCAGATGCAGCTGCATCTCTCCAGGTCACTGGTGTGTGTGAGTGTGAGAGGAAGAAAAGCCCTGACTTGCTTGGACAGACGTTGTTTGGTGTCACCCGCTGATTTGCATATATAAATATCTAGACCCCGAATATAAGACGACCCGTCTTTTTCAGCCTTTTTTTGTTGGAAAAAATATCGTCTTATATTCGGATCAATACGGTAAGTGATTGCTGTCGGAAGATAGAACTATTTAAGACTTATATTAACACAAACATTCCGCTTACTTCTGCTTTAAGCTGTGGAATAATGTAAATATCAGGTCACATGAGTATTATGAGTACTGGTACTGAATACAGTAATGGCCTTGAAAATGGTCTTGGTCTTGACTTGGCCTCGACCCCCTCAGAGTCCGGGTCTTGACTACAACACTAATTGTTTGTTTGTTTATTTAGGGGGGAAACCCTTTGAAAAAGTCACTTCTGACATACATTTGAAGAACTAACAGTATGTGTGGGTCATTTTTATTATGCTATAGTTAAAATACAAAAGACAAGATAACATGGAAACACCTTTTTTCCTCAGTGTTTTCTGAACCTCCAGAGCCTGGTGGAGCAGGAGTCTCCAGCTCATCAATGCCACCACAATCTCATTATTGTCAAAGGCTATTAGAGCTGATTTCCAGTGATGCTAAGCATCCCTTTATACTTCAGAATAATGTCATTTTTAATATCCTTGCCAGGAAGCATGAGTGGGAGGGGGAAAAAAGTACACTGCAAGTTAATTAAATCTGGAACATTCCAGATTATAATCATTAACTTGAAAAGTAACAGAATGGAGAGAAAAGCTAAACAGTGATTTTTCTGCCCGTGCTCACCTAAATAGAATAAGAGAAATGCATGTATTTCATTTACCAGAAAGATCCTTCTGTGGGAGGTTCAAAGGAAAAGCTGAGGCATTTTAAATTAGACATGGGGGCCCGTACTTCTTGACTAGTTTTATCAGTAATTACATTACTCATATCTAAATCACACTCTCATCATGCTTAATCGAGCAAAAATTGGACACATAAGAAAAAAAAAATAATTAAGGTGCCCTTTTCCATCAAAGAAATTCATTTCTAAATACAGGAGAGATGTTCTATGATTTTCCCCCTCAGACTGAGAACAGTAAGCGCAGCTCATTTCAAGCAATTTAAGACATTTTTCTTCCAAGGACACGCACCACACTCCAGACCAAACTTTTATTACACGCTCCATATTTCACACTGTTTTATCTGAAGTTCTCGTGTCCAGACGAATATACAGTATATTTGTGTTTTTTTTTTATACACAAAAACTTTACATTTCACATAATTTATGGGGCCGGTCGCTAAAACAGCAGAACCACACATCAAATCTGGAAAACATGAGCTAAATCTCAATCTTTTTGACTTTCCTTAGTCATAAACTCCCATTGGCTCATCAGATGCAAACAGTGCAACCAGAGACCAAGTGATCATCATTCAAACCCTCAGAAATGACTGTAAAATATATGTTTCTGGATAGTGTAACACACAGCACTGCTGGAATGGATGGATATGATACCACACAACAAATCATGTAGTGGACTGCACACACCACAGCAGTTTGTTACTGTGGCTGAGTGTCTACAGAGCATAAAGGCAAACACAATAGGCCATTAGACTTATAACAGTAATATTTAGGATAGCTTAATACTGGACATTTATTTTAACCCCTCTCAGCACATCACTGCACTGTCACAACACTGTATGGAGAGATGAGAACAAGTCTGTGGAAGACAGTGGAGCTGTGGTTTTAGAACAAGAAATACTGCAAGTTACACAAACCATCTCAGTGCAGTTTTGATGTTAGTGATGACAGTTTTGTTGTGACATCACAAAGTTACACAAGTCCTGACAGCTCAGTTTCTGAATACAGGCATTTATCTTTGTGCATTTCTCTGTGGACTGAGGCTTTGACACTTTTACAGTGTCTACTGTATATAGAACCTAGAGCTTCTTTATAATCAACCTTCAAACTGTCAAATTTTCATCTAACAATGATTAAATATTAGATGCAAAGAGTTTTTTTTTTTTTTCGTGCTGTGACTCAAAGAGGAGAAAAAAGAAGGGACTGGGAGGAAACATAAAGAGTAGTAGTTTTTAGTGACACAAATAGTCTTAGTCATTCCATACTGTATGCTGATGGTGATAGCTATGGTTCATACAGTCTGTGGTTTTGGAGAAAATTGCAGAAGTGAAAATCTTAAATGCTACAGTGCTGCTGAATTTTTTTTTTAAAAAGGACATTTTTGCACAGCTGAGAAAGGACAAAAAAGTTGAGGAAATGAATGGCAGACACCTGTGAGTCACCGACGCCAACAAAAGAAAATAGAGAATAGTGAGAAGGCTGGAGAAAGGAGATTTAAATGAGCATCCAGTTTCTGAACATCTAGACTCTATTAGAAAAGTCTACTTTTTTCCCCTGCTGGCATGAATGAATATTTCTATCCTCCCCTTGACCTCTAGAGATATTGAATTAAATTTTGTCTGTCTTGCAAATTCCCAATGAACTCTAAACCCTTCTACTCATTCAAACTTCATTACACCACACTGCCATCTGTTCTCCACCTACCTCTCTTTAATGATTATCTGAAGTCATTGTTTAATTTGAACTGTGGTTAATGGACATTGATTATCTGTACAGACTGTGGGGCTGAAACTGATTTCCCTTCGAGTCACAAGAAGTAGTAACTTGTATTTTCTGAAATATGTTCACATTGGATTTAATTTGTTTGTTTTCATATTAATTTAATTAATTTAGTTAGCATTTTGGAGACTAACAATTTATAATTCCAGTAATCCAGTCTGTATAATTTAGCAGCAAACATATAACAGAGGAACAGGATCATCATTTTGATTCGGTCTGGTGCCCAACATATATTATATATTTGTGCAGGACTAAGCTATACACCGTGTTCAAGTATGAAACGGTGCAACATGAGCTGCTGCTTGACATAGTACAAGTGCAGCCTTTAAACACACTAACTTCAGCTCTCGTGATTTAACTCACTGTTAAAACGTAGAGTTCCCAAACCTTGTGCACTCAGCACATTAACAGCAGTTGGCTAATAACTTTTGCCCTGCAGCTGTGTAACCAGGCGCCCCTGTAGAGAAACACTGAGGAAGTTGCAAAAAAAAGAAGAAAAATTAGTCATGTTCATTATTTCAAATGCAGCATTCCTGTAGCTGTGTTGTAATATAGTAAAGCTAGTTGTACAATGGGTGTCTGTGCCTCCTGTGCAGTGTGTTTCTCACTAAATGATTGTTTAACAACATTAAATGGTGAGTTTCTAGGGGAAATGAGATGCCAGTATCGGCAGTGCCAGCAGCTGTAATCATGTACGCACCGTGCATACATTTCCTTTAATGATACTGTTTGTTTTTTTAACATCTTGAAAATGAAATTGTGACAACAGGAGATCCCATCTTTTTGGTTAAAGCTGCATCCACTCGCTAATATTATGAGACCAGACTGAAGAGGAGAGGCGTGATGAAGGAGGAGTTTGGTGTTTGGTGTTGATACTGCAGATGTAGAGCTCTAATCCTCATGTATAAGGCTGGAGTTTCATGTAGGCGAGTGAACTTCAAATAGACCAAAATACTATGAAGCAAGAACTGTCAAAGAACAAACAGTTTGCACGACTGACTTCAAACTCCGATTTGTTGTGGTTAACATTATGTTTGCTGACTTCATTACAGGGAATAGCAACTATAAACATAACCTGTCTTTAGACCAACAGGTAGAATGTGTTCACAGCTGGATGCTAGCTCATTTTTATGCTCCATGGGTTTTATTCAGTGACTCATTTTGTCTCCTGTTTCTAATCTTAATGGAAATTCCCCACCTTTCCAGTGTTTTCCAACTTTCCAACTTTGTATGTCAGTTAGCTGTCCCTGTAAAGCCTGAACCATGAAATAATTGTCAGAAAATTCTGAAGTTTTGAAATTGGACCCTTTATTGGACCTTTTGACAAAAAATGTAAAAAATATATATATATATATATATATTAAGTCAAATTTTTTTTTTGAATAGGAGATTTGCATAGAAAATTGCCTTACATACCTGCTGTATCTAATTTGATACACACATTTCCAACACGGTTCTACTATGATATAAGTTATGAAATATTAAGTAGTTTTACTTTGCATCAATGCAGTAACTATTCCTATTGAAGTTTCAGTAAAAAAAAATGTTAGTTTTTCACAGTGAGGATGTAGAGTTCTCAAAAACCCATGTATCAAATATGATACAAACGGTCATACAGGGTTGTCAGCTCAGTTGTTGTGCTCAATGTTATTGTGTCGTCGGGCAGTATAGGCTACGTTAGAGGTTCAACACATTTTAAGCTGAATAGTATTCCACAACTCAAACATATTTCCCAGTAAAATATAGTTATGTCATGTAAGGTGGAAAAAATAAATAACCTGATTTTTGTTGTTGTAATACTGACTATTCAAACACACCAAAAAATAAAAATAAATAAATAAATATTGGACTAAAAACAGGCACATTTTCAACAGGCTCTGCACTAGTTTCATTTTATTGTCTCTGCTCCTCTGAGTCTCTGCTTGAAGTGTCTTTTTGATTGTTTATTGAAGCAGGGGTTTGGTCTTAATGTTGCATATACTGTAGTTATTTAGCAAGGCAACTGTTCTCATGATGATGATGCTGAATAAGGGAATCTAATACTTAATGCCAACTTTTACTGCATGTTTCTTGAGAATGATTAGTACTGTTGCCTGGTTGTTGTTTTTTTCAGGCCTATTGGTCTTTGAAATGCATGTGTCAGACTTTCAGGATGGTTTTATATCTTAACTTGAGCACAAAAATACACAAATCAGTCCTCTCTCTTGATTGCTCACTCATTCAATGAGCAGACACGTGTGCGAAAATTTAAAAAAAAAAAGCAAGGTATTGAGAAACAATGGATACACATTCATTTTCAGCAGTACATCACTTACTTTCCTGATTATATTTTATTTCATGCGGAGATGATTTGCACATTTTTGTCCAACAGACATGAAGGGTTGGAATTATCCATCTATTCACTGTAAACTGCTGCATCTACGGAAGCCCTGAAGGAAAGTGAGAATCATTATAATCTGGTGATCCAGGACTAAAAAACTAAGCTGAGTGCAGACTTGAGGGGAACAGCACAGCTGGGTGATAAAACTAATAACACCTTGTTTTACATCTGCTCTCTCAGGCTCTTCTCAGGAGCTCTAGCAACACCAGGTCAGCGAGCCAATCAGGAGAGCAGGCTCGGGGCCTCTCTTCTGACTGGCTGACTACTTTCTGAGTAATCTGAAGAAAAAAAAAAAAAAGATACAACTGAGTTTAGGTGAAGAGAGAAACCAAATCCTGCAAGGTGGGACAAAGGGTACAGGTGGTGACTGCTTTGTTGTGACATCACAAAGCTACAAAAGGTTTCACATAGAACCTCTAAACCACCTCCTGTATGGGTCAAGGAAGGAAGAAGTAAGAACGAAGGGAAGGAAGGAAGGAAAGAAAGATGGAGGGAGGGAACAGATTCGAAGGAAGGAAGGAAGGAAGGAAGGAAGGAAATAAGAAAGGGAAAAGGGATTGTGGAAAGAAGGAAGGGAGAAAGGAAGGAAAGAAGGAAGGATGGATGGAGGAAGGGAACAGATTGGGTAAATTACAACAGGAGGGTTAATAATTGGACAACAATGAAAATCTACCTCTATTTGACCTTGAAAATAGAAATAATGGTTAAAGCATCTTCAAAGAAGTTATCTTTACAGTCCTCATACCTTTGCATCGTAGATAGTAGGTTTCTATGGTGTCAAACTCTTCCTTTTGAATTACACACAGATCCAGCATGTTTGGAGTTGCCACTCTGTAAATAAACCAGATGAGTGTGATGCTGTTTCCATGGCAATGGGAAGCAAACTAAAGTCACTCAAGTGACAGTTGGAGCACACTTCCTGGGCACGGCGACAATTATGGTAGCTGTTTTCATCAAAGGCCATTATAAAACAGTCTGTGTAACCCTCACAAGCACAGGAGGGGGTGAGGGGGGGTAGTTATGGCAACTTTGGTCTTCATTTCTCTTCAAGGGAAGATGGATAACAGAGAAATGAAAAAGCAGTTTCAGTTCTTTTGCCCATCTAATAATAGCCACACTTTTTTTTCTGTACAAGCAGCATTAGTGTCTTTCATCTTTCAAACACAGCCCCAACACAAGGTTTTTATCATCTTTTCTTTGTTTGCCTATTAATTAGTGGACCTTCATCCTCACACACTGAGGTTGGATGGGCACAGTGGTCTATTAATTCAAATCTGACATTAATTCTTCCACTCGCCTCTGCCCTCAAAGCTACCGAATCCACTTCATTATTCACTTCGCACTTTGAGAATTACAGCATCACTCCAAAGCCAGCGGTGCAGGCAAATGGTACAGTATCAAGAAAACCAAATCCATCTCCGTTTAAAAGAGGGTTTGACAACTGTGTCTGGTAGATCCACAGAAATTGAAGGAACTCAGCTGCCAGACCCACCAACTTCCTTCATTAAAAGTTTGTCACAGTGATTCTCTGTCACCATGATTTTTTAATGACTCAAGTTTCTGCATTTCTGTCCTCTGCGATTGTCTCGAGGCCACAGATTGTAATAACTGATGCAAAATAGACCTCAGCAAGACCAGGTCCCAACAAAAGAGCAGTTAGACTGGTCACCGCCGGGCCCAGAGAGCACAGGTAATTTATTGCCTGATAAACCTGTGTTGTTCTACCAGAACACATTATCAACAGAAGCCTCGCAATCTCCTCCGTCGGTAAATTACATCTCACTATCGGTCTTTATCTGAGTTCATCTGAATGGAGTGAATTCTGGGTTGTGACAGAAGAATGTGTAATCTGCCTTGAAGTGATTCTCTCTAAACCTGCTTTGTGTGTTAAGTTTAAATTGTAAAACAAATTAAACGCACACTCCATGTTGTACCAGTGGTCCTTTAAACACACCTCTAAGGGTCAGAACAATAAAAAAAGATAGTGTTGGATGATGTTGGATGATGTTGTGACATAATGTGGGATCATGGGAGTTGTTGACAACATTTGGTGGACACCTCAGATCTGCTGTGAGCTTTACATTTACTTCAGGTGTAAAAAAAAAAAAAAGAATCCAGAAGATCACTTAAAACTGAATAAATTGCAAAAACTTGATTTGAATGACAGGTAAACAAATGATCTAGATAATTACCATGTTTACCATGGAAACATTTGAGACAATATCAGAAGACATGTCTAGTTGTTACATCTTTCAATGTATAAAAGGGTTACATGTGACTTGTGACTTTAAAAACTGATGCATATGTTTATCGCAGAACTATTTGTGAAAATATTTAATGGAAACAAATAGGGTGTGACAAGTTCAGGATGAATAACAGCAGGAAACACTGAACAAAAATATCAACGCCACACTTTTGTTTTTGCTCCCATTTTTCAGGGTTAGGAAGCAGGTTATGTGAAAACTGAGAGTAGTGAACCCTGAGATGAGGGAAACTCTGAGTTTTCTGTTCCAGAAAGAGAGGTAACTGAAAGTCAGCTGTTATGGCCCCAGGCTGCAGCCTCTTCTCTCTCCCCTCTGCTCCTCTCCTGTGTTTCTCTCCTCTCCAGTACTATCACTTGTCCAGGTGTTCCAGTGGTCTTGAGGAGAGGGCGGAGTCTCTGCTTAAAGAGTGTATGGGTACCTGGCTGTCAGGCTGGTGTGGTGGTGTGGCGTGCTGTGCCTTGGAGCACTCGGTAGTGGTGGGCCAGGGTCGAAATTCAACACTGATTCAGCTATTGCATACACTTGAGGTTAAAATGTGTATTAGATTCCACTAGGCATATTGGGGAGACTGCGTGTGTATTTTGGTTTTGGTTAGTTTAGTCTCAGCTATAGAGCTCCTTTGTTTCATTGCTTTCATTTGATTTTGGAATACAGCAGAGAGAGAGTTTAGTTTAGTTGATCTTTTGGGTTTGTTCTTTTCTTTGTTTGGACAGCTCCCCGTCCGGTCCACGCGCATGTTACCCGACATGTTACCTTTTGTAACTATTTATATTGTTTAAAGAAACTGTTACAATAAACAACAGTTGGCTACAAACCATTTACATCTGGTTCTTTATGTATGTCCCTTTAACCCTCACGGGCTGGGACGTAACATCAGCCACCATGGTAACAGACTCTGTTAGTTAGTTTTCTTTACAACATTGGGGATGCAGAGCACTTTGGAAAGGCAACAGTGTGTAGAGCGGTGAGGAAAGTTACCCTCACACTGAAATGCCTGTTACCAATGATGGTGGTGTTCCCCGGACACAAACCTGTCAGAAACATCAAAGAGGAATTCCACAGGATTGCAGGTGACAAATGTAGAAATCATTCTATTTCTTTAAATTATGATATACATTCTGCTGCGAGTGGGGTCAGTAGCTTAATTAGCTGTCATTTTGCAAATGTAATCTTCCAAATGTGATAGGACGCATAGAATGGGACACAAATTCTTATTACTGCACCTACAGAAAACGAAGGGGACTATGTGAATAGAAAATCCTTTCACAGCATCAATGTTCAGGTATGACCTGCCATCTTAAAAAATATGCACTGTACATTTTTGCACATTTGCACGTGGTAAGGAAGCTAAAGCTTAGGGTTAGGGTTACAAATGTTCTTTGTCTCCCTTTTTAAAGCTTCAGTTGGTAACAATTATTCAGTCATATTTGCTGGAATTGTCACTATATTCTGATGGTCAGACATTAAATGAGTAATTTAGGACAAAATCCAACTCCTCTGGCTCCACCTACAGCCTGTAATCGTATTTGCCAAAATCCACCGCGCCCGACGATTCTCCACCAGTCAGGTAGAGGGAGCAGGAGGAGCAGCCAATCGCCGCTCCCACACGTCGTGCTATGGATACGGTACATCTTTTTTTTTTTTTTTTTTTTTCTCTGTGGGTGCGTTTATGGCTACTTTGTGTGTGTCTGTGTGTGGGGGGCGCTTGGCAGAGGTTCATAAAGGGACCTGACGGAGTATTGTCTTGAAATTTCCGACCAAGTCGCGGAGTTTACTTTCACTTTCGTCAACTTACCAACTGGAGCTTTAATGCATTCAATTGTGTCCTCTATAATTACAGGAGAGTTGATGGCTACCTACTGGGGGGTCGAGGCTACCCATGCCAGCCCTTTCTGTTGACCCCTGACCCTGAGCCGGGGCCCCAGCAACGTTTTAATGTGGCCCACTGCAGGACTAGAGCACAGGTTGAGTCCATTGGCATACTCAAATCTGCCTCACAGGTGTGGCATGAAGATGCTGATCAGACAGCATGAATATTGCGCCGGTGTGCATTAGGCTGGCCACAATAAAAGGCCACTCTAAAATGTGCAGTTTTGCTGTACTTGTGATTACCCAATGCATTTCACCTGTGTTGATTTAACACGTGTCTCATTCCCTTGGGTATTTAGCCTGCGTGTTCTTCCCATTGTTTTTGTCGGTTCATATGTTGTCCATGCTGTGTTTCATCCTCAGTCATTCCCCGTGCCTATGCTCTATCCTGCATTCCTGCTTTTTTTGTTGCTCCCCATAAGTGTAACACTTCACTTGACGCATATCTCTATAACACATTATAACCATACTTATAATGAGTTATAATGCAGTTATAGCACTGTATAACTATAGTTATAAACACTCATAAATGATCATAATGCTTTATAACAATCATCATAACACACTATGAAGCATTTTATCATGACTTATAAGGTCAGGTATTATAATACGTTATAATTGTTAGTAACTCGCTGACAATGACCACATCGATAATGCATTATAATGTGTTATAATGGCTTATAAATGTGTATAACTATCATTATAAACACTCATAAATTATCATAAGGCTTTATAACAATAAGCATAACACATTTGCGAGTGTTTATAATGATAGTTCTACACGTTTATAAGCCAATTATAACACATTATAACTATATGTATAATGCATATAATACCTGACCTTATAAGTTAAGATAAAATGCTTTATAGTGTGTTATGATTGTTATAAAGCATTATGTTGATTTATGAGTGTTTATAACTATAGTTATACAGTGCTATAACTGCATTATAACTCATTATAAGTATGGTTATAACATGACATGACAGTATGAGCAGGGCTCAGGGAGGTGATGGCGGTTCTCAGGTTCAGTTGCAGGTAAGAGTTTGTGGGTGTGAACTGAGAATCCAGGGAGGGGCAACAGCCATGGACAGACGGGGGATTGTAGGACCAATAGCTCACAGAAGTACGGTGTCTCTGTCTCTGTCTGCAGGTGACACAAGGTTCTCCTGACGCTACTGAGGGAGGGACGCACCAAGCAGACACAGGCAAGGGGGTGGATCGGACTACACGCAGGCGTAGCTCACAGTCGGCCATATTGGAATGGGCAACTTGCTCTGACTCTGGCTGCAGTTACAGTGCAGTAGATAGGTGATCCAGTCATCTTCACTAAAAAAACGATTCATAACTCTGTGTAAAATAAATCAATATGTAGCTATTACTTTAAAGCAGAAGTAAGCGATCCGGTCGTTTTGGCTAATGCTGCGTTCCAGGCAGGCTTTTGAAACCGTAAATTACAGCTTCAAGTCACGACTTACGATTTTGTAGTGTTCCAGGCAACCCACTCGTGTTTTTTCCGACCTGTTTTACCTGTGAAAGTCACTATAACGGCCACTCGTAACTTCCGACCCGTGAACTCGTACCAGATCGAACTGGTACGACTTCACATGTCGGAAAACCACGAGTTACGGGTTGCCTTGAACGCACCATAACGTCTTGTCAGCCGATGGAGTTAGCGGCCCCCGCCCTCGTCATGGATCTATTGGTCCTCGTCCCTACGTCACCACATTCACGTGCATCCCTTGGCACACAGCCCTTCATGCCGTTCTCTCCCCTCATTGGATAAAACTTGTAGGATACGAGAAAAGTTTTCTCCTTGGCTCAGAGCAGAGCAGAGTGACTGACAGACCCGTGTTTCGGTCCAAACACTCTATGTAAGTGATTGCTGTCAGAAGATATAACTATTTAAGACTTATATTAACACAAAAATATTGCTTACTTCTGCTTTAACTATTTGCATAATGTCACTATAATGTTACTTTTACAAAAGAAAATACATGATTAAAATTATCCGTGATTCTAAGTATGCTGCATCATAACAGACGTTCATGAAAAATCAAACTGTTTTGAAATCGGACAAAAACTGAGCAACTTATGGTCATTATAGCAGAATATGCACCATAGGCTTAATGCTCTGAGGGAGAGAGTTGCCCGTCCCACAATGGCCGCCATACTGGCTACGCCGTGTCATTGGGCAGCAGCGGTGGGTGAGTCATCTAGTCTTCTTATATATATCTATGGACACAGGCAGACATGAAGGAAGGAAGGAAGTTAGGTGGTCAAAGACAAGCCAGGTTAAAAACCAGGGGATCAGTCCAAGAATGAGTTCTGGAAGGTCTGGCATGGGAGCAAAAACAATCTGGCATAGAGAGTGTGGCCTGGGACTGTTTATACGCTGGCTTGATTAGAGATGAGGTGCAGCTGGGAACCATGAGGCTGATGAGGAGGTGTGGCAGGTGGAGGATGGAGGCGGAGCGGGAGGAACCTTCACATTAGGCAGGAGCAGGCAGAGCAGACTGTGACAGTTTATGTGATACCGTTAGAGGACACTTTAAGATTACACACTGTGACACAATGTTAGCTTACTTTAAAGGGACATTGTGTAACTTCTCCTGTTATCTATTCACGAAAATCGATTATTTGGTTCAAAAGTCTGTTTTTCATTAATCAGTAATCCCCCCCCATCAACAAAGTGAAGTGTTCCTTTCAGCTCTGAATTAGCCGTTCATATCATTCATATCTACATGGAGCGGGTAAGCTCGGTGCTGGCTGCCATGTGGTGTCTCCATGTTTTTACGTTCAGTGGCAGCGTGACGGTAGGAAACCACGGAAA
Organism: Trachurus japonicus; assembly: GCF_045865225.1. Lineage (NCBI taxonomy): Eukaryota > Metazoa > Chordata > Actinopteri > Carangiformes > Carangidae > Trachurus > Trachurus japonicus. The sequence continues at coordinate 4,052,402 of NC_140927.1, read as the reverse complement.
CTCAGCGGAGACACCGGAGCTGTCGGCTCAGGTGGAGGTGGCGTCTGTGAAAAGTCACCGTGGTAACGCAGTGAGGAGGAATGGAGTGTTACACTGATGCTGCATTCACCTGCAGTCGGGCAGACGGCCGTCGGTAACAAACCAGATGTCATTTTAGTCACAGAAGTCGAGAGAAAGCCGGTAAAACGTGGCTCAGGTAAACAATACCACATCGCTATGACAACATATTGTCACGTGTATTGTTTTGCCTCGTGCTGACGGAACACTTGTTTACATACGTAGAGGTTTGCTTATGCCGTTACGTGCAGCGGCTGTCGTCCGTCTGCCGTCTGCCCAATTTCAGGTGAATGCAGCATGAAAAATACGATTGAGTTGCTTGCGATATACAACCACAAGGCTAGATGGGAGTAATTCCTACACAAAGTACCTTTAAATAATGTTGATATTATCATAGTGGGTGGAAGAAACTGTGCATGTTGTGGTGTTTTTCTCCTTCCAAGATGCAGCCACTCCACTTGCAGTCAGATATAGGTGGGGCAGGGGTTTACAGTAAGATGCTGTCTGTGAGAGTGGTTCATAACATATTTAAGAAATAAAACATTCATATTCTTTTGTTTCCTGTGAGTGAGATAATTCGTTAGATAGCTGCCAATCAATCCACTTCATTATTCAATCTGTGCGCTAAAACCCTTAGCTGGAGTCAAAAGGTGGCTGTTCCAGCTGCAGGCGGTCTACACCAGACAACTGTCTGCCAGTGGAATAATGTGGGAGCCACAGGCTTGAAATGTGTCACTTTGTTTAAGGTCCCCAGACATTACATCACCACCACCAACTCCTACATATGCAGCTTATATAAATACAGCAGTTAGTTGTGATCAAGTAGCCAAATCTGATTGGATAAGAGTCACTCCATGAGCACTGGGTCTTTGGATCCCTTTCAGTTTCACATGACACAAAACACTCTGGTAGGAAGGGACTTGTTGTCGATATTGATTGACATCTAGCCAATAGCGTGGAATGGGACAGTACCTGAGATTAGACAGTCTGCACTCCTCTACCTGCCCACCTCATGTACGAGTCAGGTGGGGGTGAAGCCGCGGAAGATGATGATGTCGATGAAGATGTTTCTGGAGTGACACTGTATATGTTTGAGCCAATAGCTGAGGTAGCAGTGATGCTAGCGGGGGACAGTCATATGGTTATTCCAGCGATGGAGTTGATGCCAGAGCAGAGAACAATGAAGAGAAAAAATAGCGCCGGCCCAATCTCCCAAACTAGGTAAGAGGTCCATGGTGACTGGTACAATTTAAATATTTTTAGGAGAAATGTAAATATTTGAGAAATTGATTTTAATTGGACACAAACTTGGGACCGCCCCTGAGTGCAGGATGAGTCTGTCATGCCCTGAACTTGCCGCCACGCAGTGCCTCTACTCGGTTTTTTGTTGATTTGGATTCTTGTTTTGGACTTTGGACTCTTGGTGTCTTTAGTTTGTAGTATATTATCCACCTAAACTCTTTTCTTTATTGTTTTGTATTATTTTATGTTCTTCTTTGTGTATTTTCTAGATTAAAGAAATGTGTAAACTAATGCCCTGCTCCACAGGTTCTATATTTGGCCTAGAAAGAATCTGTCTTGTCATGTATCCTGAGACATGTGTTTCTTGTCATTTACTCTTTTCTGGTGGGTCATAGTTTTTGGGGATACTTGACACTGTATCTATTCTTAAGTTAGCTTGGTCAAGCTAAGGTTAAATGTCAGAAGTCATAGGTAAAATTCTGTTTTTAGATCCTGTCTTTGTCTGACCATCTTGGTCAAACATATCCTTATATTGGAAAAAGGTGGAGTTTTAGAAAACGTATATAAGGTTTGGGGTTTCAGGCTAAGAGAGAGTCATCTCAATTCTTGGCACCAGAGATGCTCCACGATTCGGCATTTTTGTACACTGTTCTTCTTCTTGTAATAAACTCTTTTTGAATGCAAGAAACATCTTCATCAACACATCAATATACCACAAGTTCCTGTTGTGTTGTCTCGTGTGGTCAATTATGTGTCTTGTCTTAGTGTCATGTTCTCTCTGTAGTTATTTCCTGTATTATTTTGTAGTTCTGTGTCCTGTTTTCCTGGGTGTCATGGTCTGTGTCTTTCGTTCCCTGTCTTTCATTCCTGTTTCCTGTTTTATTTTGAAGCCCATGTGTTACTCCTGTCTTCCTGTTAAGTTTCCCGCCTGTTTGATTACCTAATGTGTTTCACCTGTCTTGATTGCACCACCTGTGTCTTCCCTTGTGTATTTATCCTCAGTGTCTCCCTTTGTCTTTGTCGGATCGTCTGCGTTTATCCCCTGCGTTTCATGCTCCCTTTGTTTTCTGTGAGTTAAAACCGAACCTTGTACCTGGCTGTCTGCATTTGGGTCCTTCCCCCCGCAACCTGACAGTCATCAGACTGAATTCATTTTACATTTTTAATTCCATGGGGTCTTGAACTATTGTTACATTAACAGTCATTATGGATCTTACACTTTAACAAGCTCTGCAAAGATGCATAAACTTCCCAAATGAACATTTGAATTAAAAGATGAGTTATCATCAGAAAGAAGCACAGTCAGATGCTTCAGGCTTGCCAAACAAATTTTGGTCAGGAAAATGTTTGCGTTGCTTAGCAACAGTCCGGTACCAGTCCAGCTGCAGAACAAACTAATCATAATGTGTTGTTGCTTGCTGTTAACTGATATGGTGCTGGTACAACTATATCAACCTTGTATCTCTGACGGATGGAGCGCTGGTGGAGCAGCATCCACAGCATCTGAGTTTCCCCTCCATGACTGCTTTCTGACTGTCATGGTCTGCTGCTCCTCTTGTCCTGAGAGTTTTGTTTTGACATTGTATTTATTTTAGATAAAAATCTCTGGGCCTAACACTAGCTAGCTCGCTTTCTGACCTGCCATGCTCATTTGAACTTTCATTGCGAGTGATGTGACTCTCTCTGTCCATTACTCTGTTTACTCCAGTTGATTTAGGGGGATTCAACTCAGTGCTTCTGACATCACATTGTGCTCACTACTGTGTCCTGACATTATGTTTCTCACTCACCCATCTCAGGTACAATGAACACAACTGACATGTAAATGCTTCTATTGAAATCAGTCCAGCTGTGTACACACTCTGTGGAAGCGCTTTCATTTTGCTCATGTTTGATACGCACATGGATATGGACCATTGTGTTTATATTTTCTCACCGCTTACTCTCTGCTCCTTTTAGGCCTGACCAAAAAAAAAGAAAAATCTAAAACAATACCTATAATGAGTTACAATGCAGTTATAGCACTGTATAACTATAGTTATGAACACTCATAAATGATAATAGGCTAATGCTTTATATAAATAATCATAATACACTATAAAGCATTTTATCATGACTTATAAGGTCAGGTATTATAATACATTATAATTGTTAGTAACTCCCTGACAATGCCCACATTGATAATGCATTATAAATATAGTTATGTGTTATAAGTGTCTTATAAACTTGTATAACTATCATTATAAACACTCATAAACTATCATAAGACTGAATAACAATAAGCATAACATATTATACAGCATTTATTTGGCTTATATGGTCAAGTATTATAATAGAGTTATAATGCTCTATAATGTGTTATGCTTATTGTTATAAAGACTTGTGATAATTTATGAGTTTTTATAATGATAGTTATACATGTTTATAAGACATTACACATTATAACTATATTTATAATGCATTATCGATGTAGGCATTGTCAGCCAGTTACTAACAATTATAATATATTATAATACCCGACCTTATAAGTCATGATAAAATGCTTTATAGTGTGTTGTGATTATTGTTATAAAGCATTATGATCATTTGAGTGTTTATAACTATAGTTATACAGTGCTATAACTGCATTCATAATACATGATCTGACTAAAACAGCTCCAAGGGCATTTACATCAGGAGGAATGAACAAAAGGATAAAAGAGATTGTGTGGTTATTGAAACCATTTTTATTCGTATGATCACATCCATATTAACTGTCCTTACTCCATTAACAGCAAAGCGAACGATGGTGGTCTTACTTAACCAGTCTGTCTGCTGTCTGTCCCTTTAAACTCCAGCCTCACTGATAGAAGCCTTGTAAAAGCATGCAGTCTGCCAAATGTCCTCAGTGTCACCTGTGCCGTTCCCATTTGTTGACGCCTGCAGCCTCCTCTCAACATCACCATTACGCTGAAGCTCGGCCTGGTGCTGGGGAAACAAGTGATGAGTGAGGGAACTAGAGATGTCTAGGGAGGAGAGGACACATGGGCCCAGTCATGCCACATTCTGAATCAGACCCCACACCCCATCTCCTTTGGGAGGTTAACGCGTAGGAGTCTCAGCCCTGTGCCTCTGGAGGCCCCCGGACCCCGGTGCTGACGGATATCCAGGTGGCTGACCTTGAAGTAAGACGGGCCCATTAGCAGATGGGAGATGGATCCTGAGGCCGATGGTGTTGGTGTGAGACGCAGCACAGCTGAAAGGGACAGCAGGGGCTGTCATCATCACCGTGACAGCTCAAACCGGACCCCCCCCTCTTCCCCATGCTAATTACGATGAAACTATAGACACAATGAAAAATGAAGAGATCTTGATGACACTGTTGTTCCATTTTGTACTGGCCATTTGTCTGTGCCAGGTTGCATTTCATCATGTTGGGTTCATCTACATAGATAAAAAAGGAAACAGGCTCACATACAGTACTGTGGATCAACTGGTTTATGCTAATCTAAAATATGAATATGAATCAATCTCCACTGTGTCATTCCCACATCTTGTCACCCTGTGTCAAACTCCAGTTTTAAGGCCTTCATTGTGGTCTTTCAGTATTGACCATATTCACAGTGTTGCCATCTTTCCTTACGTCATCACTCGGGGTGGGTAAACAACATTTGAGATAAACTGATTTGAATTAGCTGCAACTGCTAACTGTAACGCTAATGTTAATGTTGATAGAGTCTCGCTCGCCAGACCCTCCTCCAGAGAAGAAGGGTCTGGCTGGTCCGCCTATGATTCTGCGATCGGAGAAAAAAACGCTCCGGCCGTTTGGAATTCTTTCAACCAGTCACGATCGTTGTGGTCGGTGCTGTGCTTGCAAAATATTGGGGATTTGGGTCCGCGGTGTAACGACGGTCAGCAACCGTTGATGGATATTTATTCTTTTTTTCGGTTTAACAGCGGTTGGCAACCGCTGACGGATATGTCTTCTTCTGTTCAGTTCAAGACACGGATGTATAATGGCTCCATGGTTTGGTTCTGTTGTTGTTTGTTGATGTTTCCCTTTGCCGGGCGGACTGTGAAAGCTGCAGCACGAAGGCGGGACTTCCGCCGGGTGGCTCGTTCCGACCAATCAGAGGCTAATCGCAGCAACACACTTCCATCAGGCCAGACTAATGTTGATATGACACCAGGGTTCAAAATTAGCGGTCGCCAGTCGCCAGCGGCGACTAACTTTGATGCTTTGGCGAGTAAAGGAAGCCGGCTGACTGGCCACTCTGGCGAGTGAAAAAAAAATCCAACTACTTCGTTGTTATTACTGTTCCTCCCGACCCGGCTGTGACGCTTGGGTTGTGAGCCTGTGTCATGCAGACCTTCAAGCTCACAACATGCCGTATAGCAATGATTTGTGACCGATTACAACGCTGGCGGCGCACGTGTGTATTTAACATGGATCAATTATAGACGTGCATCACCTGTAATAACAGCGCTGCAATAAAAAAATAAAAAGACGTCGCAGCTCTCCTGCAGCTCCACAGAGGAGCTGTCAGAGGAGCTCTGCTGCTCCTCTCTCTTCAGTCTGGTGTTTGGCTGCACTTTCAATAAGAAAAGTTCCATATGAGCGCGATCAGCTGAGACAGAGCACAATGGATGTGGCATTGATCAGATATCGCAGCGCACATGTTTATTTAACGGCAAAAAAAAAAAAAATCGGAGCGATGTTTTTTTGCTCGGAGCGATGTTTTTTTGCTCCTCTGACAGCTCCTCTGTGGAGCTGCAGGAGAGCTGCGACCTCTTTTTTTTTTTCAGCGCCGTTGTTACAGGTGATGCACATCTATGTCCGTGTAGCTACATTTATTGTCTGATCTTCCTTCATGGTGCACAGTGTCAGTCCTCCTGTGAAACTTTTAGCTACTAAATATGACTGAAGGCAGTGGAAGTCTGCACATCGACACGCCCCCATGAGTTGACGACATAAGGAGCTAATAAAAAAAATATAATTAACTGATAGTATTATTCGGTCAAGTTCTTGTTATAGGTTAATGGTTCAGAGCTGTTCACTCTAACTTCGCTCAATAAGCCTTAGAAACGACCATGTGCATCCCTAAAATAAACCTTTTAGGAAAAAAAAAGGCAAACTTGGCAAACCTTTATTCCAAACAAAAATATGCTAATAGCTATGATATGTGTTAAAATGCTTATGAGTGTATTATAACAGTTCAACACAATGAAAAATATACAAAACAGCTATACATCATTTTTGGCCAGTAAAAAATCTTTCTGGCCTATAGATTTTTAAAGCTCACTAGCCAGTTGGCCAGTGAGCAAAAAAGTTAAGTTTGAACCCTGTATGACACCCTTGCTAACGTAAGGTAAGGTAGGAGAGCAGTAAAACTGTGGATACATTTCACGTCATTCAAGTCTGGAAGATGCTAACAAGCTTGTATTTTTAGCCGATATCAGACGTTGTGGTGAAAAATTAACGGTTGTTATGTGACGGTGTTGAGTCTTCCCACCCCAAGTGATGACGTAAGCAAAGATGGCGACGCTGTGAATATGGCTTATTGTGCTTATGTTGCATATTCTGGAATGAATGTGTTTGATCCAGTTCCCACATGTCAGGCCTAAGGTCAGGTGATCTCATAAAGCATTGCAGACAAAGAAAGAGATTAGACCAGATCACATGTGGACTGGACATGGAGACCACTCATAGTGGCTAAATAAAGACTGACTGGCATGGCCCCCATTACATCACGCACAGGTTTCTGAGTGGTTTTGAAGCTGCCATCTTGCCATTGCCATATGACTCACAATTCAAGTGGTGATTCAAAGCTACGTCCATGTTGGCTTCAGAGTTTGCATCTTAGGACTTCAGGCTCAAATCACAGTCATCCATCTGTTCAAATACCCATTAAGTTTTTACTGGCTCCTGCAGTGTCTTTACCGCCTCCATCAGAAACAATTGTGAGGCCAGCAAGGCTCAGTTTCTTGTGCAGTCCAACCCAGATGCTGCTCAGACTTCACTGATGGCTGAACCCAACATATTCTGTTTGATACAGAACTGGTGTCTCTTCTCCTCAGTAACTTTCATTTACACTTTTACTTAGAGTCTGGCTTCAGAAGGCATGCTAACATTAGCTAACACGCTGTTGCCCTAATTTGAATTTGTTTGTTAAATGTTGCTACAGCTAGCCTGCTACTGTAACTGTGCTGCATGTGGAGCATAATTAACAATGAGGGCTAACGATTGAGGTTGGATTGTTTCTTGTAGGCTCTTGTATGCACAGTTTAGCTATTCAGTGTCATGTGTGTTTAGTGTTTGCTGTCACTAGAAAAGTGGAACAGCTTGCTGATTGAAAATATGAATGATGTGACATGCACTAAGTCATATCAATAAGAATATGGGTTTGTGCATAATCTTCCACTTTGGAGGATATACGTAGATGTATCTCTATCTTCCAAAGTGGATCAATTTAAATGTTCCACAGTGTCAACACCATGTGGGTGTTTGTACATTTTAGGAAGTAGCGCTCAAAATAAACTTCTATAAAATCAGCATTAATGTGAAATTCAAATAAATATGCACTGCATGACTTCTGTAGGATGCTTTGATTTTTTCTTTTTCCTTAAATAAATTATTTAGCGTCCGGCAGACACAGATGCAGCGGGCACATTGCAGAGCTAAGTGCTGTTTAGCGGCAACAGACCACAGAGTGTTGGCTGAATGTAAACATGTTTGACAGCAGCATCTCCCATCAGTAAGACGATACCAGCAACAAGGAGCGTCACCCCCAAAGCCCCCCCAAATCCCTCCGCGGAGCACGTCTTTTCACACCTGCAGGCCTGGAGCGCTGAAGCCACACTCACAATCCATCCATCCCTCTCCCAGGCCAAGGTCGACAATCTGACGGGGAGGTGGTTGGGGAAGGGGAAGCAATCACTCAGCCAGGGTCAGGCCTTCTGGGATGGGATAAGTTGGGTTACTTGGTTGCCCCACCACCACCACCCCACCCCCCCTCAAGGATGTTGGGCTCCTCCAGTTTGGCTAATGCTTTAAACACCTGCCCATGTACTGTGGGGAGACATGATCTAGTTTCAGTGGGGGCGGCTGTGGAGCAGAGCCGTGTCAGAGGGCACTTGACAACAACTCTTAGCGAACACTACCGACCAGCTCGGTGTAGATTTAATGCCCGAGGAAAATGATTTTCAACCCCAACCTCTATGGTTCAGAGATACTTATCATAAAACCACAATGTCAAGTCCAGTCAGGGACCTTTATTCATTTATTGCATTGTGCCCCGACACTCCCTGCACGCCTTCATGGTCCATTTCCTTGTGTAAACTGTGGCCCTTTCTTTGTTTAGTTGCATCCCTGTCCTCACAGACGTGTATTTGTTTGATCCTTGAAAAATACATGAATAAATAACACTGAAATTTCTTTCAGAAAAAGAACAGAAAATAAGCTCCCTCTCGTGTGATTAACCAGTCCTGACAAATTAGAATTGATTATAAAAACCAAAACATTTTAGCTGTGATGGTTGCTGGAAAATAAAGTCTTTGTTTAAAAAAAGGAGACAACAAGGCAGACCCAGACAGCAAATATGAACTCTGATATAAGTCTTTGTCTCAGCTCATATGGTTCTGGTAAAATAAAAACAATTATATCCAAACTGAAGTGAAGTGTTAAGAAGCTTTATGTGAAATAGCCAACATTGTAATTTTAACCATTGTGGGGGGTGGGAGGGGAAAGAAAAAGATAATGCAGGACATTTTTTAAAGATATAATCTTCTCTTTCAAATTGCCCCAGAGGCTGGTTGCCATGGGAATAAGATTAACTTATTTTCTTTTAGCATCAACACAAAAAGAAAACAAACAGTAAAAGAGCCTTCATCAGATATGGCTCCCCAGCCTTGGGTATGTTTCATTATCACCCAAGTGCTCAACAAAAAGCTAAAAGAATCCAGAGGCCCCTCTGTCACACACAAAAGAAAAGAAAAAAAAAATACAGACAAAAACACATGCCAAACAACTTAGTACAGATACAGAACAAAACTGCACTTGATTTTACCTCTAATTACACTAATGGAAGTCTCTTTGTAGGCCCCAGAGCCTCCAACCTGTGGAGCTAAAAGAGGATAGGCACTCTGCTAAAGGCCCCATTGTGCTGGGTAAGCCCCTGGCTTAGACCGAGAGGGAGACGGGACCGGCTGTAATTAGTTTAGCTCTCTCACTGGTTCACATCCTGCCAGGAGAGGGCTTTGCTCAGTGAAAGGTGTCTCCACGGGGCTCTGTGACTGAAATGAGGGTGGATCACCTACTAAAGGTTCCTATGGAAGGGGATCCCTGACCTCCAATTTGACATGCTGTGACTAAATTGGACAAGGGGCGACACAATATGAGTGGGTAGATGAGTGAGGGGACCTAATAATGAAGGTAGTATAAGAGAGGATGGCGAGGCATCCGCTCAGCTGCTTAGAGCAGCAACACGCTTGTATAACTCTTGAAATAAAAGGTCAAGAATCCATTAAACAGAACGCGGGCTGTACTCAGGACTCTGGCATATGGCATTTGAAAATTCGTAGGCTAATAAGCGCGGGGGGAAGCAGATGAATGGAATTAGCCACATCAGGACAATTCAGCGTCACATGCATTTTCAATCAATAATGGTACACAAAATCACTTAAATACTACAATGTGATTTTCAGAACCGTGTCACGCATGCCATTATTCCACTGGAGAAAGCCCACTCATCTGGAGCTTTAATGGGCTAATATAAACCATAAATATATTTATCAGTGCTGTTAGTGTATAGGTGCTGACTGCGGTCCATAGAGAATAGGTAAATGCTAAGGTATGGAAAAATACTCATAAAATCCTGCCATGATTTTACAGGGTATGCTGTTATTTACCAATGTTGTCTTAACCCGGCATACCAGAGTTGTTTTCCCACTGTGGATGTTGTCTTTGGGAGGTGGATTGTTCACACCTCAGTGAGCAGCCTCAATGGTTCCCAACCGAAAGTCGGCCATTTTTCCCAACCCTTTGCCCCATGTGAATGGATACCCTCTCCCCTCATTTACCCTCACCGTGAAAGAAAAGGGCCCTAAGTAATCTCCCCATGCTCTAATCAGGGGAGCTCAGGAGGACTGCACAGAACCAGGAGGTTCACGCCTTTGTTCTGGCCTTGACCGTCTCAATTCTGCTGGCACTTTCTGGCAAGGTCCGCCACCCGGGGGCTTTTTAATTTGCTCTCTATTGACTCCATGTTAATTGGGTTGGGGAAGGGATGCATCCAGATTTCGACCCCAAGTTCAGTCATCTTAAACCTTCAATGTGTTTTTCACACTTTCCACAAAAGATGCACAGCCTGCTGCTGCTGCAATGCTGCCAGTGTGAGGAAATGGGAGGGATGGGAGAACAGAGCAGGGGAGGTACAGCATGAAGAGGAGGAGGTTTTCAATTCACTGTTTGGTTTGTATGTTTGAGAAAGGGAGAGATATCAATCAGCACTGCTTTTGCTTTTGGCAGCACAGTGATTGAATGATCTCAGAGGTTTGGCATGACCACAGGTAACTGTTTATTTACCTGACCCCATTCTCACCTGATATTAACACGTGCGATGTGGATAACTTATCTGGACTATTATGCACTATCATAATGCAAAGTGTTGCCTAAATGCACATGGATATATTAAAACTAAAATGTGATCTGAGACGGTGAAGGGATCTCAAGCTGCTTATCAGAATTACAAACATTACATCACTCCTTACCTAGGGGAAACATGTCACATGACCACCATGACATCAACAGCTGTCTGTTATATTACATCTTTCCTTGCTCTAAATGTAGCATTTTGTCTGTCTCAACACTTTCCAACACACCACCACTCTGTCAGAGTTAGAGGAGAAACACAGGACCCAACAGAGCCAATAGGAAAGCACTGCATTTTTGAAAACTATGAAGACTCAAACTATGGTGGTTATTTTGTCAGAGTTTTCATGGGATGGGCAGATGATTCCTCTGGGCTTATCTCTGGGTGGACAATCCCCACCCCAGCCCACCCCTAGACACGTCCCTGGGATCCAATAGCAAACACGGGTTAGAAAGTACAAAGTAATTTCTTATTGCAAAATTGGGGCGAAAACACAAAAAGGTCTCCAGCAGGCCAAACTTAAGGCCGGGTTTAGATCAACCAATTTTTTGTCTTTCATGATGGTCACAATGTCTGATTAAACGATCACAGTGGCATGAATTCTTGCCATGTCTTAGTAAGGAGACTGGCAACACTACTAATACAGTATGACCCAGACCAATAATGGATCACAACTGAGGTGTCAATGTCAATTATGGCTTCTGTAGCTGTGTGTATGATGCTAGCGGTCTTTTGCTCAGACATGAATAAAAACGATCGTGGAGCCGTTCCTGTTGGCCACAACAAAATTGGCGTGAATTTGTGTAGTCTGATCCTGCCTTAAAGGGACATTGTGTAGGAATTACTCCCATCTAGTGTTGCGGTTGTATATTACAAGCAACTCAATCGTGTTTTTCATGTTGCATTCACCTGAAATTGGGCAGACGGCAGACGGACGACAGCCGCTGCACGTAACGGCATAAACAAGCCTCTATGTAAACAAGTGGCCCGTCAGCACGAGGCGAAACAATACACGTGACAATATGTTGTCATGGTGATGTGGTATTGTTTACCTGACCCACGTTTTACCGGCTTTCTCTGGACTTCTGTGACTAAAATGACATCTGGTTTGTTACCGACGTCCGTCTGCCCGACTGCAGGTGAATGCAGCATCAGTGTAACGCTCCATTCCTCCTCACTGCGTTACCACGGTGACTTTTCACAGACGCCACCTCGACCTGAGCCGACAGCTCCGGTGTCTCCGCTGAGTTTCCGTGGTTTCCTACCGTCACTGAACGTAAAAACATGGAGACACCACATGGCAGCCAGCACCGAGCTTACCCGCTCCATGTAGATATGAATGATATGAACGGCTAATTCAGAGCTGAAAGGAACACTTCAGTTTGTTGATGGGGGGGATTACTGATTAATGAAAAACAGACTTTTGAACCAAATAATCGATTTTCGTGAATAGATAACAGAAGAAGTTACACAATGTCCCTTTAAGAGTCCAGACTAAAGGGCAAAATGATTGTAAAATCCTGGACATCAACAAAAAGTGTGAAAAAACAAAAATAACACCTAAAAGGACCCAAGAATCACAAAAGAAAACCAATGACTCACCAGGACCGATACATGGAGGAAATACACACCGGAGGGACCCTGACAAGACAAACGGGCAAGGACAGGAGGGAGGACAGACTAAAAAGACATGGGGTTGATTACAAATAAGACACAGGTGTGGAAGTGAAAGACAACAGGGCAGGGGGACAAAAGTAACTTTCAAAATAAACTAAACAGGAGAGCACACAGAGTATATGACACACTCACCTCTGGGAATTAACATAGAAAACATATTATTATCCCCTTTAGCCCCTTTACACCTGCAAGTGGAGAATTTTGTGGAGGGGGAAAAAAAAGAAACATTAGTCGGAGGATATTCAGTCCTCATCTTCAAAGCATTTTTCTCTTGTAAAACTGCAGCAGCTTTATGTAAATCCTGCTGAAGAACATTTCTAAGTGCGGCTAATTCTTCATTCTGTTTATCACTTACACACTCGAGTGGTTGGAGTGATTTTCTCTGGAGGTAAGTACTTTTCAGCCTCCTCATTGTGACATTCTCTGACCCCAAAGATGTGTGGCTTCTCATGGCAACTTGATTTTAGTTGGTGGGAATTTATTTCCTTTGTGGTTTTAAAAAAGAAAACTCATCACACAAACAGGTAGAAACTCCTGCACTCCCCGACTGGGCTTCGTAAATACCTGAAGGGCTGAGTGTATTTAAGAGAGACACAGTATAAACAGACCTGAAGAAACTTGAAGTTTAGCAGCAGTTTCAGCTCCCTCACACCTCACGTCTCTGACTTTCAGCACCAGTCAGATGCTGACTTTCAACTTGAAGAGGAGGAGACCTGGATGGAGGACTGAGCTCTAGGCTACGACCTGAACCACTCACACTGAAGGAATCTAAAGCAGGAGAAACTGATGCTGATGGTGTTGAAGGCAACCTTTATGATCCAGACTTACTTCACAGCATTGCCCAACACCATCATCTGTTAATTTGATTCAGACATAGTGGAGGAGGTTACATACTGTGCATTTAAAAAAAATACTGTCCTTAGCTTAGTTATTAAAAGTTGGGTAGCTCATTTGCTTATGCACCTATGCACAGTATGTCTTTCTATCTGTCAATCTGTGATGAAGAGCATTTCATCAACTGGGTTTTGGAAATATGGCACTATGCACATTTAACTATTAAAGGCGTAGTTCAGTTTTTTTTTTTCTTTTTAATGATTGCGTCATGGAGCCTTCCTGTGCAGAGGAATACTGAGTTGGTTAGTTCCAGATATACAGCTTTTTTTCCAAACAGTTGATGCACCGGCTGTCGTCGGGTCCATGCCTATACATCCCTATGTTCCCTCAGCCCTATGTTCCCACATTTGAGATTTATCACATGGCGCATGCTCTGCTGCGACGACTCCTCCGTGTGAATACGTGTGGAAAGATGTCTATGGTGTGATGTTATGTATACAAAATGGTGAATGAACGGAGGTGGAAACAATTATCCTTGTAAAGGGCGATAACATCTAAAATCTAATCTAATATATCCACGGGGTAACTTATACGATGTTAAAAAAATGGACAAAAGTAGTAGCCTAGAAATCTAGACGCACCCTAGCGGCAGCAAAAATATTTGCTCCGTAGGTGGGTCTAGAAACGAGCCATAGGAACTTTTTGAGTCTCGAACACCGATTGTGTTCACCAATCACAGCGCTCTATCTGTTTATAGAGTCGTTGGGCGGGCTTAACGCGATGACGACGTACATTTTAATTGGTTTGTCAGGCTAACGACATCCTGCTCTTTGCTCTGATTGGTCGTAGCGCTACCCTATTGCGTGCAGAGGCAGTTTGAAAGTCAGCCTTCATCCCGCCCCCTGGATTGAGCCGAGGTCTACCGGTCGTTTCCAGACTATACATTTTAGTGATATAGTCTGGCTTGTCAGGCTACAAAAGTAGTTGAATTCACATGTGAACTTTCACCTCTGGGGAGGGTTAACAATGGTAGAGGGGATTGAGCAGTGACTTTCACCTGAAAAAAAGCGGAGGAAAAGACGAGATGCAGAGATAACTTGGAGCTAACGTCTGGAGAGGTGGGACTAATTTTTTCACAGTGAGGCTATTTTATTGGATATGTATTTCTGGTTAAATAAAACTACATGAAATTGATTGCGTAGCCCTCTTTCATATTGCCTTTATTGGTAACCGTTTTATAAAAGCAATATATCATGACAGGCCGTGGTATATGCTCATTATACCACGGCAACCCCCTTAGAGTGGTATAATGAGCATATACGGACTGGAGTGA